>NW_028270177.1:97965351-98134575 GCF_037043375.1 Chiloscyllium plagiosum | reverse complement strand
CAGACTATTTTCAGATTCGAAATCGGGGTGCTGGAAAACCACAACAGGTAAGGCAGCATTCGAGGAACAGGAGAATATTTTTTTCACGCAAGTGTCGTTAATCAGGCTCTTGCCCGAAACGTCGATTCTCCTGCTACTCAAATGCTGCCTGACCTGCTGTGCTTTCCCAGCACAACACTCTGGACTCTGATCTCTCATCTGCAGTTCTCACTTTCTCCTAGTTGAGACAGATTTCACTCGAGGTTAGGGGTTTGAACGATGACCTGACAGAAGTTTATGAATTATTGAGAGGCAAGTTAAAGTTAACGATAGCTGCCTTTTCCGAGGATGGGGATTTCAAGGCGAGAGGGCATCTGTTTAAGATGAAAAGAGAGAGTTTTTTTTTAAACGGTCATGTGAGGCATTTTGCAAGGAAGGTGTTTGACGTGTGCAATTAACTTGCTGAGGAAGTGATGGATGAGGGTATGTTTGCAACATTTAATGGACAATTGATTCCAAACATGAATGGGAAAGTGGGATTTTTAAAATAAATTTATTCATGCCTAGTACATCAGTTATTTCCCAGAGGACATTTAAGAGTCAACCACGGTATTATCCATCTGGAGTCTCCTGTGGGACAGAACAGATGAATATGACAGTTTGCTTCCCGAAATGGCACCAGTGAATCAGATGGGAGTTTCCACACAACTGATTCATGTCATCACGAGACTCTTCAATTCCAGGTGCATATTGAATTCAAACTCCACTATCTGTCCTGTCAGGTCCTGAACCCTTTGTCCCCAAAATATTACCTGTTTTTTTGGATTAACAACACAGTAATAAAACTACAAGGGCATTATAACCACTTAACGAGTACAGGAGGAGGCAGATGGGACTATATTAGTTTGGTAGTATGTTCAGCATGGATTGGTTGGACTGACAGGCCTGTTTTCATGCTGTATGACTCTATGATTGACGGAACAAATAGCTGGTTGGGATTAACAACAACATTGTCAGCATAATCGAATACCTGATGGGATATGTAATCCTGCTGGAGTGTCCGGAGGTTGTTTTGCTCAGTGACCCCTTCCCACACACGGGACTGGTGAACGGTCTTCCACCAGTGTTACTGATTAAATGAGTTTCCATTTCTGTCGTTAATTGAATCCCTTCCAGCAGTTCCCACATTGCCTTGCTTTCTCTGTGATAACAGTGTCCTTTTTTCTACCCAGAGTTAACGATCCTTTCAATGTGTGTCCACACAGATACGAATCGCGTTTTCCATGTTGTGAATGAATTTTCATTGTTTCTCATTCACCCACAGGGTGTGAGTATGACTGGTCAGGGCAACATTTATTATTCGCCCCTCGTTCATTGCTGTCTAGGTGCACCACAAACCGGGTTGCGATCCCAGCCTCGGGTCTCTGTCTGTGGGCAGTCTGCACATTCTCTGTGTGTTTGTGTTTTTATTTCTCCCTCTGACCTCAGATGTGCCAGTTACAGGGATCAACAATGGAAAATGTAGGCTTATGGGATAGGGAATATCGTGGGGTCTGGTGGGATGCGCTTCGGATGGATGTGTGGACTGGAAGGGCCGACTAGACTGCTTCCCACGCAGTGGGGATTCTTGGACTAAGGGTCAGCTAATTTTGTTTTTTTTTTGATCCTCGAGTCTCTCAGAGGCAGGATGAGTGGAGATGGTAGAATCCCCTGCATAAGGGACATGAATGAACGAGTTTGCAGGAAATTAAAGTCATGATCTCTGTTCCTGAGGTCAGGCTTGCATTTCAGGTTTTATTCGTCGAACTTAAACATCACCGTTTCCGTGTCCCAACCCCCAAGGATGACCAGTTTAAAATATCACCCCAACACCACCTTCTCCAGGTTGAAATCTTGACTGTGTGGAAGAAACTGATACTGAGCTGATGCGAGCAAATGTAGCTGTCACCGCCAGTGTCGTAAACACAGATCCAAATAGCAAAATCATCTTTTAAACCCGCCACTGCAAAGTTAAGGGCTCAACACGCTCCACTTATGGCACTCAGCGGTCTTAGAAAGATGCGCCAGAAATCACTATGATAGTATAAACAGGGACAACGATTCCCTTGAGCAGGACCACATTCAACCGAGGAATTTTGTGCGCCTCGATACCATCATAGAAGGGCAGCACGCTCACCTATTGCATCACTGGAGCCAGTGAGTAACTCTGCGCATTCATTCCCATCCCCATTTCCGGTTGGATCTGGGCGGCTGTGCCGATGTTAAGCTACAATGCTATTGAAACATACATTTCAACAATATCCTGTACTGTCCCCCGAGTCTTTGGTGTTTTGTCGAAATCGATCAATCTCATTTTTCAACATTCTCTTTCAAGGCATCTCCACAGCCTCTGAGGACATCGAACTTAAAGATTCAGCTCATTCTCAGTTCCCACATGTCTGTCACTGTTCGCTGAGTACTGATATTGTACACTTGCTGTTCTTCCGAACATTTCCTCTGCGAGTAAAATTATTGCTACTTGCAAGCATCCTGTTCTGTGGTTACTGTGATCGTGGTTGTCAGTATTTTGCATTGTGACAACAGCAACCCCGATTTGAAACCAAATCACGGCACTAAGAGTTCTCTCCGTTGTCTTTTTTGTGACACATGGTAAGAAATTAATTGTTTTACCTTCAAATTCCGCTCTCTCACATCTCTGCGTTTCATATATCAGGATTCAAACTCACCCGTTGTCGGAGATTTCTCTCCTTCCCACGATCATTAAACCTCCTTTCCGTCCCTCCCCCCATTTCTCTGGGGCAATGCACAATCTATCACTCTCTTTCACATTCATACTGTTCTGTCTGTGCTGCTGCTGCGGTCACTGTTGCTGGGCGAACGTGCCCCAATACCACCATCGGGACCTTCAAACAAATCGATCCATTTGAATACCGCGGTTGTGAAATCAATCCCCATGTAGCAGCTTTTACTGACATAGGCCAGAGACAATTGGAGCGTCAGGCTCATGGAAAATACCCAGGGCAGTTTTGGTGAAAAGACATTTTATTGGAAAAGATCAGCTTTTATGGCTTTCTGCGTTGGTCTTGTGATAATTTCATAGGACTGATAATCCAGAGACCAAGGTAGTAGTCTTGGTACTCGGGCTTGAGTCCCTCCATGCGAGATTGTAAAATTTGGATTCAGCAAATATCTGCGATGAAGAATCCAATGACTACTATAGATCCATTGACGATTGTTGAAAAATATACATCTGGTTTACTGATGTCATTTGAGTATGGAATCTGCTATCCTTACTTGGTCTGGCCTACATGTGACTTCAGATTCATAGCAATATGGTTGAGTCTTAACTGTCCTCTGGGCAATTCGGAATGGGTAATAAATTCTGCTTAGCCAGAATCGCCCTCATACTAATCCAGAAATTTTAAAACAAATGTTCATTAGGCTCAAGCAAGAGTGTTGTGTACAGTTTTGCGAGTCACATTATAGTAGGGATGTCATCACACTGAGAACATTGCAGGAGATATTGACCGGGATGTTGTTTGGGATGAAGAGTTTCAGTTGTGAAGAAAGACAGGACAGAGTGGACTGTTTGTCGCATTGCAAAGGAGATGCAGATAAGTCATGAATGAGTTAGGGTATGGACAGATTTGACTGAACGAGTTTCCCATTGATGGAGGGATCGATCAGCAGGCGCCAGAGACTGAAGGAGAAAGGCAGAAAGGTTTGAGAAGATGTGCAAAAAATTTTATCAGCCAATGGGTGGTTGGAATTTAGAATACACTGCCTGCATTGTTCAGAGCGGCAAAAACCCTTATAACCTGAATAAATATTCAGATGCGAACTTGTGATGCCAAGACATATAAGGCTGTGGGATAAGCATTCTGAAATGGGATTCAGTTCATTAGGCAGTTGTTTTTGACAAGTGTGGCCACAATTGGCTGAAGGGCCTCCTTTGACACTCCTGTCCTCTGTAGTATAATGGTTAGTGTCCCCGCCTGTCACAGGGCTCAATTCTCCACTGGGGACAGTGCATTTTTAAAAAAACTGTCACTCCATTCCCAAGTTCGGGCATTGATACCTTTCCTTCCATTCTCGATGATGCATGTCACAGGAAGGACAGTGCTGCCTGAATCAGTGTGGGGAGGGGCTACAGCTCTCAGGGAGGCAGAGTGTCAGTGAGGGTGCAAACACGTGACTTCAGCAAACTGTACATTGTATCTGTGTTGGAATGAAAAGAATTTGACAGATTTGTACTGGATTTAAGTGTTTCCTGGAAGCAGGACGGTGAGGAAGATACAGCGTAAAACCATTCAAATATTATTGCAGAAACATTTCCCTCAGCACGAATGAAATTGTAATGGACAGAGTAGCGTTTCGATACATTGAATTTTGGTTGATTTGCTTTGATGTGGCTGAGTTACCAGGGTATAAAGCCATTAAAAAATGCTACAGCAATTGCTCACTATGATGGAACATTGTGTCAGTAATTCGCACTGCTGTTCGGTCGGAGGGTTAGGTTGATTGGCAAAGTTGAATTGCCCTCTTGTGTCCAGGGATTGAATTAAGTAAGTTAGGTGAATTAGCCATGGGTAACGCGGGGACAATGTCAGAAGTCACAGGATGACAGGTTATAGTCCAACAGGTTTATTTGAAATCATAAGGGGGGGGGGGGGCTCACTCTTCCTCAGGTGAAATATACGGGAATAGGGAGGAGAGCTTAGTCTGAGTGAGATGACCTTCAGAGAGTCGACACCGGCTCGATTGACCGAAATGCTCTTTCTACACTGTAGGATTATGTGATTCTACGGAGAGGATAATGATGGTGTTTACTGGGGTGTAAAACCATTAGAGACTATGCTGGCGAGGTGTACTGAGGATGAGATTTTATTCACTTGTCTTCTTGGAAAATTGAGAACAGTTATCCCTGAACCAAGGAAGACTTCGTGGGTTTTTTTCCCGGTTATGACATGTTTGGACAGAGTAAATGGATGGAAAATTCCCTCTTTCAAGGAAGTAAACTTCTAGATGTCAGGCATTCAATACCTTTGATAAAACCTTTGAAGGGCCAATAAATGATGAGAACAGAATCGGTGTCACTCCGAGAATCTGTTTTACAAAATATTTGAAAAGGCACATTTGGTGACATACAAGGAATAAATTTCACAATGAGAGAGACAGCGTGTGGCTAGGTAAAGGATAGGGGTGGGGTGTAGTCGGTCGGAAGTTGAGGGGAAACAATGTCTAATTTGGTTGACTTTAAATGTAAAGACATTTCGTGAAGATGTGCAGCTGAATAAGATTTGATTCCAAAACTCTAAATTTTGAAAGCTTTGGCATAATATTCCCCTTAAAGCATTGTAAATGGAACTGAGCGGATTTTTTTTATTGCGATGGGAAGATATTACATAATGAATAAGAAGTGACCAGTTGCTTGGAGATCGACTTCGTGTTTTAATCACATGCATTAAAGATGTGAGGACAATCACCATGATGTTTGGGTCCATTTAATACTCGGTGAAATCTGCCAAAGTAACGAGAAACAAAACTGCACTTTAACCCTCTGCTTTTCTAAGAAGTATTCTCCTTAAGCTGAAATAAAGTCGGAGCAAATTTGAATACAACATTAATCGTTCCAATGAGATAAATCTAATTCACTTGCGATATTACAATGAACATTGTCAGGTTGCAGCAAAATTAAAATGAAACGAACAAACAGCGTTTCTTGTGGTTTAATCCAATTCAGGTTCAGCCATATGAGAAAGGCCATTGAGCCACAACATTGCCTTTATTTCCCTCTCCATGGCTGCTTCTTCACGTGAGAGAGAAAGTGACTGAAGAAATTATGAGTCAAATGAAGATGAGAATATGACGTTAAAGTCTTGTTCTCTGTTTGATTTTGACACAGTTCTGACTCAGAATGTATCAATAACAGCTATTCATTCTGACCAGCATGGCTATTTATTAGAATTTGCTGTCTTTATAATTCTGGTGAAAGCAGAAACACATTGGCGTGGATTCGGCACCGCTCTGGAAATTTCTCATCCAAGACTTTCATTGCATGTAACCGTGATGAGGTCACATGTCACCGCTTTACAAAATGTGCTGAGGAGACCGAGCGATTATGGTGGTGGGTTATTATACTGGTGTGCTCCACATTCACAGATTCGAGTCACACTCTGGTTACTAACTTCACAAACCGCTCCAGCAGTTTTTCTTTGCATCTCACACTCTGGTATACACTGGATAGAGAATCTTCTTCTTGCCCTTCACTGCACGGGAGATTCACCAGCAATCGATACCACATTAAAGTCGAAATGAAGAGCGAGAGCAGTCATTCTATTCAATTGTGCATTAAATTGTTGTAATAAGAATGAACGCATTTTTCTTTCTGCCCCACATTCCATCTTGTATTTCTGTGGAGTTACATAGAAAGAAAGAGAAACAGATAACAAGAGATCGGGAGCACAAGTTTATCCAGTGGGGTTGTTCATGAGTATTTTAACCAAACACTTCACACAATGATCTGATCAGTATTTCAAACAGTCACTCGTAATCGGAACCGCAGAAATCTTCTCCAATAAAACGAACCTTTCATTCTTCCACAAATTTCTGCTGTGTGTGAATCATACAACGATCCATCATCCAGCGTGATCACTGACTTGCCAACTGTATAAGGTCCACCAACTTTCTTCAGCAATCACAGCTTCTATACACAGCCACCTGTGCTGTTCCCAGTGTAATTTGTTGCACCCAGGGCACAGCACATTTCTTCTTCCTGAGTTTATGAGCCTTGTTCCTGATCTGTCTGATCTATTTCATAAACGTTTCTTATCACTTCAGCCCATCCCCTCACAATTCCGAACTTATGCATAAAATAAGGCGTTCGACCAAATGTTAAATAAAGTGGAAGTATGCCCCTCAGCCCATCGCGTCTGCCCCAACATTCAATGAACTCATGGTTGATCTGATAATCTCCAACTCGATTCTGCTTACTTACCTCGACAAAGTTCCATCATCTTTCTGATTAACTATCTGGCAGAGTTTGAAAATACCCAACAACTCAACCTCAACAGTGGGTGCTACAAAAATGCCACAGACGTTTTGGTCCCTGAGCAAAGAAACTACTCATCATTTCTGAAATAAATAGGCAATACCTAATTCTGTGTTCATGTCGATTGGTGCTCTCCTCACAGCATAGGGCAAGCCACCTGCCTGTATCTACCCAGTCATGATCCAGTGAATATTGAACGTTTACAATTGTTATTATGTGAATATAGAGCTCCCCTCCAACTCCTTTGTTTCAAGGAGAATAATCCCAGCCTAACCAATCATTCCACGAAACTCCATTTTATACAGAGTTAGCAACATGTTTGTAAATCTCTGCTGGCTCTTACAGCGTCCCTACGAAGTTATAATACAGGTGGAGAAATTTCGGCGAGGAAACGGGTTGAAAGTTCAGGCGCAGCTGGGAATTGGATCTTGAAATCAGAAAGCGATTGAAATTGGATTGATCCACAGAAGGACCAAATGCAGCAATGATAAATCTGACAAATGAGAATCTAATCATATTAGATTGACATTCAATGGCTTCATTGTAACTGAATTCCTCCGTGTAATCGGCCTGGGAGATAGTATTTAGGAGAAATAGAACCTGACCGCCCATATAAAGAAGTTGACTACAGTAACGTGTCCGTCCGTCGACTTTGTTTGATTAATAACTCAATTCTCGTCTACGTGATGCCTACGTTGTCCGCAACGCAAAATTGGATTTTAACAGAACTCTCTCCATTTGCCTAGGGGTGGGGGTGGGGGGGGGGGGGGGGTGCAGCTTCAATAGTACTGAAGGAACAGGACACCTTCCACGACAATGCAGTCACTAAACTGTACATTCTTCAATACCTGAATATTTATTCCCTTAATTGCTAAGGCACAATTACAGCAGAGTGCACCACCTAGAAATCTGGAGTATATCATACAGGTTTTGTTGACAGAACTTTCAATGTTCAAAAACTTTACTGACTATGATACAAGGTTTAAGATGCACTGAACGTCACCGTTTGCAAATTACCCTCCAAGGACATGCAATATGACTTGGAGAGGAATCAGTGGTAAATTCATTGAGTGATGAAGCGGTCTTGATGGGCAAAGAGTTATACTTCCATCTTTTATCATACAATTTTTTGAAATGTTGATTATTGCACTGACCAGACTTGTGCTCACTCCTTTGGTTGCTTCCGAAACTGCCGCTTGCTAAAGATCAAGTATCATCCTCAAACTGTAGTCAACAATAGAAAATATCCAAAAACCCTCTCGAACAACTGATCTCCCTGTCTAACAATCTTCAGAGATCTGTTTTTTTAACTCCAAGATCGCTTTGTTCCTGTACACCATTCAGAATTCTCACTGTTACTGTTTCAACTCCTCAAATTCAATACCACTTATTGGTCTGGTTTCAATTACATTCGCAAATGTTTCCTTTCTTCCTGATTGTTATATCCCTGCGCACCCTGAAATTATTCATCATCGTCAAATACACAATCAATTGTTATATCTTCTGTAAACTTCTAAACCATGACTCCTACAAATAAGTTTGAATTATTGATCTACGTCAGGAAACAGTGGCACTCCACTGGAAGCAGGCATCCAAACATGGTTCATTTTGGATGGGATGAACACCTGCAAGAACAGCAGAAACGGACCCGTGCTGTCATTTGTTTACCTGTGTCTGTTTAGTTTGGATAAGTAGTTGCATTTGAGTCCACGCTGATACGACTCCCAATTATCCCCATCATCCATGTATCTTTTTTATCCTTCCTCATTCTCCCACGGAGTGTGACCACCATAGTCTGAACAGCACTTGTTGTTCATCCTTCCCTCTCCTTGACCTGAGTCGGAGGGAATTTATGGGTGAACCGTACTATTGTGCGGCTGGAGTCATATTTTGGCAGGTCTCGCTAAGGACGGCAGATTTCCCTTTTGAAGGGATATGAATGAATGGGTTTTCAGCAAATTAAAACGCTTTGTCACTCTTCCTCTGAGCGGCTTTATATTCCAGATTTTATTCATCAAATCTAATTACTACCAGCTGCCATGCTCCATTCTCCAAGGGTTGTTGGCCCAAATATCGCCATTACATTTGCAGATGACACGAAGATTCGTGGAGAAGCAGAAAGCATAGGGGACTGTCAAAGAATGAAGGAGAATATAGATAGATAGGAGAGTTAAGTGGAGTATTGGCAGATGGAGTTGAATCCAGGCAAATGTTCGGTAATGCATTTTGGGATGTCTAATTCTCGAGCAAAATATACTGCAAATGGCAGAGACTTGTGTAAAGTTGATGAGCAGAACGATCTGGGAGTTCATGTCCTTTGTACCCTGAATGTAGCTGCACAGGTGGATCGAGTGGACAAGAAGCCATATGGCATGCTTGGCTTCACCGGACGGGGCATTGAGTATAAGAGCTGGCAGGTCATGCTAGAATTGTGCAAAATTTTGGTTCAACCGCGTTTAGAATGTTGTGTACTGTTCTGGTCACCAACTTACCAAAACGATGTGCACGTTTAAGAAAGAGTGCAGAGAAAGTAAATGAGAATGTTGCCTGGTATGGAAGATGACAGCTCTGAAGAGATGATGGGTAGATAATGTTTGTTTTCATTAAAGAAAACGAGATTGAGGGGGACCTGATTGACATCTACAATATCATGAAGGGTATAACTAGGGTGGACAGAGATAAGCTTTTTTTCCCAAGGTGAGGGATTAAATAATGAGATGTCACGCGTTCAAGGTGAGAGGTGAAAAGTTTAAGAGAGGTCGACGTTAGAAGTATTTTACACAGAGGGTGGTAGGTACTTGGATAGTGTTGCCAGCAGAGGTAGTAGAGGCAAGCACGGAAGATTCATTTCAGGTGCGTCTGGACAGATGCATGAGTAGTGCAGAAGGATGCAGAAGGATACAGTTTGTTTGGAACTGGGTGATAGGTTTAGACAGTGGATCAGCTCAGGCTTCTATGTCCAAAGGGTCTGTTCTTGGCCTGTAAATTTTCTGTGTTCTCTGTTCTTCTGTGTTCACTACACCATCAACTTCATGCTACATTGCTACATCTCAGAGAAGGACATTGTCAATTCCAATTATCACAGAGGGAATGAGAATATGACATGCGGCTGTGTCGGAATGCAAGTGATGTACGCTGGATTGGAGTGTTTACTGGGAGCAAGAGGCTGATGTGGAGACGATGAGATCAAAAACAGCTCTTACTGTGAAAGTAACAAAACAGCGCATTGTTAAGGAAAATTTCAGAGAATGCTTTCAATTAATCGACCTCTCGCTTCAGGCTCCACCACGCTTCAGCTAAGCCAATCTATAGTGCGGGTTAATGCTGCTATTGTATCTTAATGATCTAATGAACGGAGACAAATATGCCCTTCCGCCCCGCCTTTGACCAGGAACACTCCTAGCTTTGGCATTTCATGCGCCTCTGTACCATCCTAGAAGAACCACGTCCTCATTTTCAAACCAATCATTCCATTTCGATACCGTGGTTGTGAGATCATTTCTCATGTCGCAGCTTTTACAACATGGAACATAGATTATTGGAACATCAGGCTCAGGAAAAAGGACAATTGGTAGCAGTGAGGAAAAGAAAATTTATTTGGAAGTACCTCTTCCTGTGGAATTCTACATCATGTATTTCACTTGCTCATTTGGCTCTATCTAGTCTATTGTGTGCAGTTTAGCAATTCGCATGACACCCACGGATATGACAGCACTGGAAATGATGCAGGACAGATTTACCAGAATATTGTCTGGGTAGAAGAGTTTCAATTATGAAGATAAATTGGATAGTCTGGAGGTGTTTTTCTTGTCGCAGAAGAAATTGAGAGGAGACATGATTGAGTTGTACAAAATAATCAAGAATATGGATGGTGTCGACTGAAATAAACGTTTCTCTTTGATGGTGAGATCGATCACGGGGGAAAGGCAGGGTAGCATACACTTAAGGATAGAAGAGGAAAGATTTGAGTGAATGCACAGACAAATGTTTTGAAACAGCGGTTGGTTGAAATCTGGAACTCCGTGCACGCAAAGGTTGGAGAGTCAGAAATTATTCATCATCGTCAACTACACGACCAATTGTTATATCTTCTGTAAACTTCTAAACCATGACTCCTACAACTAAGTTTGAATTATTGATGTACATCAGGAAACAGTGGCACTCCACTGGAAACAGGCATCCAAACATGGTTCATTTTGGATGGGATGAACACCTGCAAGAACAGCAGAAACAGACCCTTGCTGTCATTTGTAAACCTGATGGTGACTCTGCAGGTTGATCGCCTGATTGATTCCTTATCACATATGGGAGTGGTGAATGACCTGTCCACTTTGTGACTGAGCAAGTGAGTTTAAACTTCAGCGGGCAATTCGATCCCTTCCTGCAGACCCCGCCCGCATGGACATGCCTTCATTGCGGCGTGGGTAGCCTTGTGTCTGTTTAGTTTGGATAAGCAGTTGCATTTGAGTCCACGCTGAGACGACTCCCAATTATCCCCATCATCCATGTATCTCTTTAATCCTTCCTCATTCTCCCACGGAGTGTGACCATCATAGTCTGAACAGCACTTGTTGTTCATGCTTACCTCTCCTTGACCTGAGTCGGAGGGAATTTATGGGTGAACCATACTATTGTGCGGCTGGAATCATATTTTGGCAGGTCTCGCTAAGGACGGCAGATTTCCCTTTTGAAGGGATATGAATGAATGGGTTTTCAACAAATTATAACGTTTTGTCACTCTTCCTCTGAGCGGTTTTATATTCCAGATTTTATTCATCAAATCTAATTACTACCAGCTGCCATGCTCCATTCTCCAAGGGTTGCTGGCCCAAATATCGCCATTACATTTGCAGATGACACGAAGATTGGTGGAGAAGCAGAAAGCAAAGGGGACTGTCAAAGAATGAAGGAGAATATTGATAGATAGGAGAGTTGAGTGGAGAATTGGCAGATGGAGTTGAATCCAGGCAAATGTTAGGTAATGCATTTTGGGATGTCTAATTCTCGAGCAAAATATACTGTAAAAGGAAGAGCCTTGTGTAAAGTTGATGAGCAAAACGATGTGGGAGTTCATGTCCTTTGTACCCTGAATGTAGCTGCACAGGTGGATCGAGTGGACAAGAAGCCATATGGCACGCTTGACTTCACCGGACGGGGGGCATTGTGTATAAGAGCTGGCAGGTCATGCTAAAATTGTGCAAGATTTTGGTTCAACCGCATTTAGAATGCTGTGTACTGTTCTGATCGCCGAATTACCAAAACGATGTGCACGTTTATGAAAGAGTGCAGAGAAGGTTTATGAGAATGTTGCCTGGTATGGAAGATGCTAGCTCTGAAGAGACGATGGGTAGATAATGTTTGTTTTCATTTAAGAAAACTAGATTGAAGGGGACCTGATTGACATCTGCAAAATCATGAAGGGTATAGCTAGGGTGGACAGAGATAAGCATTTTTCCCAAGGTGAGGGATTCAATAATGAGATGTCACGCGTTCAAGGTGAGAGGTGAAAAGTTTAAGAGAGGTCGACGTTAGAAGTATTTTGCACAGAGGGTGGTAGGTATTTGGATAGTGTTGCCAGCAGAGGTAGGAGAGGCAAGCATGGAAGATTCATTTCAGGTGCGTCTGGACAGATGCGTGAGTAGTGCAGAAGGATACAGAAGGATACAGTTTGTTTGGAATTGGGTGATAGATTTAGACAGTGGATCAGCTCATGCTTCGATGTCCAAAGGGTCTGTTCTTGGCCTGTAAATTTTCTGTGTTCTCTGTTCTTCTGAGTTCACTACACCATCAACTTCATGCTACATTGCTACATCTCAGAGAAGGACATTGTCAATTCCAATTATCACAGAGGGAATGAGAATATGACATGCAGCTGTGTCGGAATGCAAGTGATGTACGCTGGATTGGAGTGTTTACTGGGACCAAGAGGCTGGTGTGTAGACGAAGTGATCAAAAACAGCTCTTACTGTCAAAGTAACAAAACGGCGCATTGTTAAGGAAAATTTCAGAGAATGCTTTCAATTAATCGACCTCTCGCTTCAGGCTCCACCACGCTTCAGCTGAGCCAATAGTGCGGGTTAATGCTGCTATTGTATCTTAATGATCTAATGAACGGAGACAAATATGCCCGTCCGCCCCGCCTTTGACCAGGAACACTCGTAGCTTTGACATTTCATGCGCCTCTGTACATTCATAGAAGAACCACGTCCTCACTTTCAAACCAATCATTCCATTTCGATACCGTGGTTGTGAGATCATTTCTCATGTCGCAGCTTTTACAACATGGAACATAGATTATTGGAACATCAGGCTCAGGAAAAAGGACAATTGGTAGCAGTGAGGAAAAGAAAATTTATTTGGAAGTACCTCTTCCTGTGGAATTCTACATCATGTATTTCACTTGCTCATTTGGCTCTATCTAGTCTATTGTGTGCAGTTTAGCAATTCGCATGACACCCACGGATATGATAGCACTGGAAATGATGCAGGACAGTTTTACCAGAATATTGTCTGGGTAGAAGAGTTTCAATTATGAAGATAAATTGGATAGTGTGGAGGTGTTTTTCTTGTAGCAGAAGAAATTGAGAGGAGACATGATTGAGTTGTACAAAATAATCAAGAATATGGATGGTGTCGACTGAAATAAACGTTTCTCTTTGATGGTGAGATCGATCACGGGGGAAAGGCAGGGTGGCATACACTTAAGGATAGAAGAGGAAAGATTTGAGTGAATGCACAGACAAATGTTTTGAAACAGCGGTTGGTTGAAATCTGGAACTCAGTGCATGCAAAGGTTGGAGAGTCAGAAATTATTCATCATCGTCAACTACACAACCAATTGTTATATCTTCTGTAAACTTCTAAACCATGACTCCTACAACTAAGTTTGAATTATTGATGTACATCAGGAAACAGTGGCTCTCCACATCCAAACATGGTTCATTTTGGATGGGATGAACACCTGCAAGAACAGCAGAAACAGACCCTTGCTGTCATTTGTAAACCTGATGGTGACTCTGCAGGTTGATCGCCAGATTGATTCTTTATCACATATGGGAGTGGTGAATGACCTGTCCACTTTGTGACTGAGCAAGTGAGTTTTCACTTCAGCGGGCAATTCGATCCCTTCCTGCAGACCCCGCCCGCATGGACATGCCTTCATTGCGGCGTGGGTAGCCTTGTGTCTGTTTAGTTTGGATAAGCAGTTGCATTTGAGTCCACGCTGAGACGACTCCCAATTATCCCCATCATCCATGTATCTCTTTAATCCTTCCTCATTCTCCCACGGAGTGTGACCATCATAGTCTGAACAGCATTTGTTGTTCATGCTTACCTCTCCTTGACCTGAGTCGGAGGGAATTTATGGGTGAACCATACTATTGTGCGGCTGGAATCATATTTTGGCAGGTCTCGCTAAGGACGGCAGATTTCCCTTTTGAAGGGATATGAATGAATGGGTTTTCAACAAATTAAAACGTTTTGTCACTCTTCCTCTGAGCGGTTTTATATTCCAGATTTTATTCATCAAATCTAATTACTACCAGCTGCCATGCTCCATTCTCCAAGGGTTGCTGGCCCAAATATCGCCATTACATTTGCAGATGACACGAAGATTGGTGGAGAAGCAGAAAGCAAAGGGGACTGTCAAAGAATGAAGGAGAATATAGATAGATAGGAGAGTTGAGTGGAGAATTGGCAGATGGAGTTGAATCCAGGCAAATGTTAGGTAATGCATTTTGGGATGTCTAATTCTCGAGCAAAATATACTGTAAATGGAAGAGCCTTGTGTAAAGTTGATGAGCAAAACGATGTGGGGGTTCATGTCCTTTGTACCCTGAATGTAGCTGCACAGGTGGATCGAGTGGACAAGAAGCCATATGGCACGCTTGACTTCACCGGACGGGGGGCATTGTGTATAAGAGCTGGCAGGTCATGCTAAAATTGTGCAAGATTTTGGTTCAACCGCATTTAGAATGCTGTGTACTGTTCTGATCGCCGAATTACCAAAACGATGCGCACGTTTATGAAAGAGTGCAGAGAAGTTTATGAGAATGTTGCCTGGAATGGAAGATGCTAGCTCTGAAGAGACGATGGGTAGATAATGTTTGTTTTCATTTAAGAAAACTAGATTGAAGGGGACCCGATTGACATCTACAAAATCATGAAGGGTATAGCTAGGGTGGACAGAGATAAGCATTTTTCCCAAGGTGAGGGATTCAATAATGAGATGTCACGCGTTCAAGGTGAGAGGTGAAAAGTTTAAGAGAGGTCGACGTTAGACGTATTTTGCACAGAGGGTGGTAGGTATTTGGATAGTGTTGCCAGCAGAGGTAGGAGAGGCAAGCACGGAAGATTCATTTCATGTACGTCTGGACAGATGCGTGAGTAGTGCAGAAGGATGCAGAAGGATACAGTTTGTTTGGAATTGGGTGATAGATTTAGACAGTGGATCAGCTCAGGCTTCGATGTCCAAAGGGTCTGTTCTTGGCCTGTAAATTTTCTGTGTTCTCTGTTCTTCTGTGTTCACTACACCATCAACTTCATGCTACATTGCTACATCTCAGAGAAGGACATTGTCAATTCCAATTATCACAGAGGGAATGAGAATATGACATGCGGCTGTGTCGGAATGCAAGTGATGTACGCTGGATTGGAGTGTTTACTGGGAGCAAGAGGCTGATGTGTAGACGATGTGATCAAAAACAGCTCTTACTGTCAAAGTAACAAAACGGCGCATTGTTAAGGATAATTTCAGAGAATGCTTTCAATTAATCGACCTCTCGCTTCAGGCTCCACCACGCTTCAGCTGAGCCAATCTGTAGTGCGGGTTAATGCTGCTATTGTATCTTAATGATCTAATGAACGGAGACAAATATGCCCTTCCGCCCCGCCTTTGACCAGGAACACTCCCAGCTTTGGCATTTCATGCGCCTCTGTACCATCATAGAAGAACCACGTCCTCATTTTCAAACCAATCATTCCATTTCGATACCGTGGTTGTGAGATCATTTCTCATGTCGCAGCTTTTACAACATGGAACATAGATTATTGGAACATCAGGCTCAGGAAAAAAGGACAATTGGTAGCAGTGAGGAAAAGAAAATTTATTTGGAAGTACCTCTTCCTGTGGAATTCTACATCATGTATTTCACTTGCTCATTTGGCTCTATCTAGTCTATTGTGTGCAGTTTAGCAATTCGCATGACACCCACGGATATGATAGCACTGGAAATGATGCAGGACAGATTTACCAGAATATTGTCTGGGTGGAAGAGTTTCAATTATGAAGAGAAATTGGATAGTCTGGAGCTGTTTTCTTGTAGCAGAAGAAATTGAGAGGAGACATGATTGAGATGTACAAAATAATCAAGAATATGGATGGTGTCGACTGAAATAAACGTTTCTCTTTGATGGTGAGATCGATCACGGGGGAAAGGAGGGTGGCATACACTTAAGGATAGAAGAGGAAAGATTTGAGTGAATGCGCAGACAAATGTTTTGAAACAACGGTTGGTTGAAATCTGGAACTCAGTGCATGCAACGGTTGTCGAGGCAGAAATCCTCATAACTTTCAGAAGTATTCAGATGTGAATTTTGTGATGCCAAGACAGACGAGGCAAAAGGCCAAGTGATTTAAGAAAGTGTTAGGACAGTTAAGCGAATGCTAATTTCCAGTAATAACAAATAGGCTTCTTTTTGCATAAAATTCCTGGATATTACCACCGCCTGTCGCTGCGTGAGCACCGGTTCAATTCGCTTCCAGGACGTATGCTTGCATATTGGGAGGGCTCAGTGGGTGGAACTGTGCCTTTCTGCGCCAGAAACCCGCATTCGATTCCAGACGTGTGTGACTGACTGCCTGGAATTTGAACACTCCTCTCTCTCTCCCGTGTGAGTTTCCTCCGACTGCTCCGATTCCTTCCCACAGTGCAAAGGTGTGCAATTCAGGTCAATGGCAAACAAAATCTAAATGGACTGTAAGTGTTGTAAATCAGAGACAAAAGTCAGAATTGCAGCTCAGAGGAAACAGAATGACCATTTCGGGTCAACAGACCCTTCCTCGGAACTGTTTTAAATTCGCAATGTTAACTTTGATTCTTCTCGACTGATGCTGCCTGACTCGCTGAGCTTTTGGAACAATTTCTATTTTAGTAGGTGGATCATAAATGCGGATTTAGAAAGATACAGTTGGCAGTGTGAATCTCTTCCACGACATAGTGCAGACTCAACTGACCAAATGGGTTCTGTCTGCACTGTGTCTAATTCCATTAACTTTGTATCTATAAGTCTTTGTCGTATTTTTAGTCTTTGCTTTTCACACCTCTCCTGTCATGTGAAGTGCAGAGCAGGACAATTGACGTTTCGGGCATAAGCCACCACCAAACCGTTACCACCTGACGCCTGGAAGATGAAGGCCTCATATTCTGCCTTGGGACCCTGCAACCACACGGGATAAATGTGGATTTCAACGGCTTCCTCATTTCCCCTCCCCCCACATTATTACAGTCCGAAGCATCAAACTCAGCACCACCCTCCGGACCCATACATCTCTCCCCCTTTGATATATCACCTCCTCCCCTGCCTTGATCCACCATTCGCTTTCCCAGGTACTTGCAACCAACTACAAACACCTCCCATTTATCTCCGAGCCCCCACCCACAAGACTAATTCCTGATGAAAGACTTATGCCAGAAATGTCGATTCTCCACTCCTCGGATGCTGCCTGACCTGCTGTTCTTTTCCAGTACGACACTATCGCCATGTTGAAGATAGACGAGATCAGCTCAGTTTCGTTATCTGAGAACGGAGAAGGCTGAGTGAGGAAGTGATTAAGGTGCACATTAAAGGGATAGATATGTGTGATAGGAATAAACTTCTTATGGGAATAGTTAACAACTAGGGATCTCCGTTAAACGCAAGTGAGAAGATGTTCAGAGGAGATATAGGAAGAACGTTTCCACTCTGAGAGTGTGTTTATTTGGAATTCACTGTATGAATGTGTGGTAAAGCTATGTGTCAGGAATATTTAGCCGAATACTTGAGAAGCTCGAGCACACATAGATAAGGACCATGTATTGGAAAGTGGGGTGAAGTTAAACAGATGTCCGATGAAAGAACAGAACACTGTACAGAAAATACAGAGCATGAAAGCATGGGAAGGGTAAAGACATGGAAACTACTGGCGATCTGTTACAAGGGGTCTGCAGAATGCTACATTCGTCAAAAGGTCCCTGGGGCAGGATGGGGCCAGTGTGTCAGGATAGGATACGAATAGTGGAATGCTCATACACCAATTAGCAGAGTCAGACTGGACTGAAAGGTTAAAATGGCAGGCTGAGATAAAAAAAATTAGTAAAGTCAGCCTCGCCTACTCAACATCATCATGGCAATTTGGGACAAGTCGTAACAATACATACTGAGGACATGACTTTAAATAATTAATTGATAGTTAAGTCAGCCTGCTTGAGACGCTGTTAGACGGAAAGATATGACATTAAATATCTAATCAGTAGTTAGTAGAGTCAGCTTGGAACAGGGAAACATTGTGATAGATGGGGTAGTTAAATATCTACTCATGGCAGGTTAGTCTGGGATGAAAGTTCATTGCAGCACAGGTGGCAGTAGAATACCTAATAGTGACAGTAGAGTAATCTTAAGTAGAATTAAGAAAAATATATTGGCAGAAGTAGTACGATAAGGGAATTAACACTAATGGTTCATTGTATAGCTGGAGTGAGGTAATTCTGATTGACACAGTTGGGCATTCTGATTATCTAAAAAAATTAAAGAAAAGGTAAGAAGTGATGGAGTTTAATTCAGATACATGCGAGGTGCTGCAATTTGGGAAAGCAAGTCTCAGCATAACTTATACACTTAATAATAAGGTCTGAGGGAGTGTTGCTGAACAAAGAGACCCTGGAGTGCAGCTTCATAGCTCCTTGAAAGTTGAGTCGCAGGTAGATAAGATAGTGAAGAAGGCGTTTGGTATGCTTTCCTTTTTTGTTCAGAATGTTGAGTACAGGAGTTGGGAGGTCATGTTGCGGCTGTACAGGACATTGATTAGACTACTATTGAAATATTGTGTTCAATTCTGGTCTCCTTCCTACCGGAAAGATGTTGTGAATCTTGCAAGGGTTCAGAAATATTTACAAGAATGTTTCCAGGGTTGAAGGATTTGAGTTATAGGAAGAGGCTGAACAGGCTGGGGCTGTTTTCCCTGGAGCGTCGAATGCTGAAGGGTGACCTGATAGAGGTTTACAAAATTAAGAGGAGCATGGACATTATAAATGGACAAAGTCTTTCCATTGGTTCGGGAGTTCAGAACTTGAAGACGTAGGTTTAGTTTGAGGGGAAAGACAAAAAACCTGCAAATTTCGTGCAGAAACCCATTGTCTCTAAACACATTTCCCTGCCAAACTTGCACAGAAATTTTAAATGTCTTTATCCCGTTGTGTGACAGGTTGTTGTTAATGAGCTGGTGAAAGATATTGACGTGTTTGGTCAGCCATGATGATCTCAAACGGCGGGTAGGACACGTGTTTGGAATAGGCTCCGCCTGTTCCTCTCTTTCTGTGCTGTTTCTTACAGAAGCTTTTCAAAATTAACATGATGAGGGCAAGGTGAATCTACACTACAGAATGTCAAAGTCCTCCCCTTTACACCACCGCTCTCACAGCCAGAACACACAGCTCCTATCGCGGCTTTAGATTAGACAGTGAAGGATTCTCCCAGGCGCTCTGTCAGACTGCATTCTCCTTCACACAGGTTTCCAACTGGGCAAATGGAGCAAGCAAACGTGTGGATATTGGGATTCAGGGACAGGTTTCCAATCTGCTGGGCTGCAGTTCTGGTCACATGAATTTCTGACATGTTGAGCCTTTCTATGAATTCTACCTACTTTACGATTTAAACTGTAATTGGGTGTTTATTATTAATTATTGCATAACATTATTACATCTTCAATATTCATGGAAACTGTGCATCGTGTTCGTGGATGTAGGAATGGTGAAGATTGTTAATGAATGCAATATGTTTCATGTTACCTGTATGAACTTTCAGAAGGAAGTTGTAGAAGTTTCTTTGATTCGAATTCTGTGCCGATTGAAGCTGATTGAAGGAAAAGCCCAGCGACAGCGGCAAGGTAACATTGTCTGTAAATAATGCAGAAACCAACGGAAACCCATTTGTCAATGTCGTCTATTTTTCACATCTTTTTGTGTCCCTTTTGTATTCTTTTCGTGAACCCGATGCTTCAATAATCACAGGTTCATGTCAGTTTCACCTTGTCGGCATTAGCTTTAATTTCAGAACCAGGGAAATGAAGCAGGGTGAGTGACTGAGGTACCAGTGGGGCAGCACATCACCACCAAAGATCCAACAGTGTTGTGGTTCAGTGGTTAGTACTGCTGCCTCAATAGGGTCCAAAGTTCGATTCCAGCCTCGGTGTCCTGTCTGTGTAGAGTTTGCACATTCTCCCCGTGTCTGCGTGGACTTTCTCCGGGTGCTCCAGTTTCGTCCCAAAGTCCAAAGATTGCGCAGGTCAGGTGAGTTGGTCATTCCAAATTGCCCATAGTGCATTTGTCAGAGGGGAAATGGTTCTGGTTGAGTTACTGTTCGGAGGGTTTGGCGTGGACTCTTGGGTCTGAGGGGTCTGTTTCCATACTGTAGGGAATCTAATAATCACAGCAAAAGTAGAGCAGTTGAGTTAAAGTTCCCAAGGTACGTGTAGGTCACGTGATAGGTTCACTCTCTGCAGCTCCAGTCGCGCAGTTGGTCAGCGCCGATTACTTAAATGTGCACAGCTTGCCAACGGTGTAAGTTCAATGCTTGTCTAAAGATGCTGTTACTGACATTGACCGGGGATTATTGAAGCATCAGACTGAAGCGCAGCTGAAAACAATGTTAAGTAAAGTAGCATTTATTTGAAAACTCCAGTTTCTGACTTGGGAAAATGTTTTGTCTTTGTTAAACATGCCAATTATTAACAGAAAATCTGCAAATATTCCCCACGCGAATATGCATCTGTGGATAGAGAAACAGAGGTGAAGTTTTAGTTTGATGACCTTCCTCAAATCGCTGACCCAGCGCTGGATTACATCCTGGGACAGTCTGTATAAATCGTTTCATAACATTCAATTTCCTGAGAGCTGCACAGTTCATTCAACCAATCAAAAGTATTGGCTTTATCTCTTTTTGGGGTTTGACTGTTGTTAGTAAACTTGGTAAACGATCTGGGCAAGTAGTTTTGCTGTTGGGAGCAACAAAGGGTCAAACTGGAATAAGGTTGTGTCTTGACGCAGGATTTTTCAAGCGAAGATAAAAGAGTATTAAATGGATTGACTCCCCTTTCGGTTGATTATGACTAAATGTTCAAGACAACAGATGGCAATGATAATGACGTTTTACATCGACAGGCCAAATCTTGCTTACTGGAGGCACCACAGTGTTACAGATCAGGTGAGCGGGGGAGATGATGAGTCTTGTGGAAACCTGAGACAGTGAGAAAATTAATCCCACGCTGTTGGTCTCACTTTTCTCATAAACCATTTAGTCAGCGGACTGAGCTGAGAGACTTCCATTTAATGCAGAGCTAAACTATATAGCTCAGTGCATTTACATTATATAATATTTCATGTTAAATGAGTTGCTGCACCTTCCAACTCCACCAGCTCTTGTTATACTTAACACTTTCATTGCAGGTGTCATGCAATTTCTTTCCTATGAATGTTAACCAATTCGAGAATTTTTCCATTTTGTATCCCCATCCAGGCAGCCCAGAATCACTGTCACTGTTCAATTCTCCCCGTGTCTGCGTGGGTTTCCTCCGGGTGCTCCAGTTTCCTCCCACAGTCCAAACATATGCAGGTCAGGTGAATTGCCGGTTTTGTTAGGGGCAGAGATGAATATAGCGGAATGGGTCTGTGTGGATTGCGCTTCGGCGTGTCGGTGTGGACTTGTTGGGTCGAAGGTCCTGTTTCCAAACTGTAAGTACTCTAATCTAATCTAATCTAATCTAATCTAATCTAATCTAATCTTGTCTAATCTAATCTAATCTAATCTAATCTAATCTAATCCAATCTAATTCACTCCTTGTCTGTCTGCGCTCGCTTTTCAGATATTTTTGAATCAGCTCCTAAAATGATTCTATTTCTGAAAATTCATCTCCGAATTCAATAACTCCTAGAATAAAAAATGCCTACTCCAAGCTTCTTTATCGTGCCCAGATGGGTTTTAAGTTCTAACCTCTAGTTTCTACTCACCTAAACGAGGAAGTTTCCCTCGTATTTACTCTTAACAACTTCACTTCAGCTGGATAACTTCTTTTCGGAAACAACTAAGTCTTTCCTGATTTCTCCCGCATTATTCCTAATTTAATGCCACCATCCAATTAGCCATCTCTTTTCATTTCTAGTGGCTTTATCTCCCAGTAAACCTCATTTACATCGTTTCTAACGACATGGTATCATGGCCGTGTCATTCCGAACGTCTTTATAGTCCAGTAAACACTGCCTATGTCTTTCATCATTGTTTATATCCCGGTATATTTCAACCTGAGAAAGGAGGCTGGGTCCAATTCAATGCATGAAAACTTACCAATAAGCTATGCAATCTTATTACCGACACAGGAAAGGTGGAGGCAATTTCAATTACAGCTGAATGGATTGGTTATAACAGAATCGGGTCAAATCCCAGTCACAACGTTGACTGTTCTTATAGTTATTTCTTCTCTACGTGTGCTGAAGTAACGCAGTGAGGGATCTATTACTATTGCCAGACATACATAAGGGGCTGGGTATGAAATGCTGATGTTGTGAGATCAGAGCAGTTTTTATTGACATAGATCATTCACTGTTCGAATGTCAGTCTTAGGAATTAGACAGAGAGCGATTTTGAACGAAATCTGAGCAGGAACATTTACCGCATGACGTAACACCAAATTGTGTGGTTACTTTGTTGTTTACCTCATTTGTGTGTTTTGCTTCATTGGGGATTTTGAAGTTATCCCCTCTATACAAAAGTTCCGTGCTTTTGCACCATTATACAAAAGATGCAGTACAATAACACCGAACACTGTTTCAGTGCACTTGCACAGATATTGACCCCTGGAAACAGCACTATGCACTCTCCTCGAGTCTGGAAAATAATTTGCTGCATTCCCGCTCTTATTGGTCTTTTCATTACATCGGCTTCTGTTCTTCATGGAATCTGATTCAGCAGATCTTGTCAGTGAGTCATTTGTTTATATGTGTTCAGATCATGTGAGCAGAATATCACAGTCCATAACCCAGAACTCAGACCATACTCAGGGAACCGTACTCTGCTCTTGATCATTTCATGAACACCAGGGAGAAATATCTATGCTCTTCAAAATTTACTAACCTGTTTTTCAGAAGCAAGATAAACAGTTCCAGGTTTCTGCTTTTGTTGTCACATGGACCAAGATTGTAAATGCTGGAACTAATTGAGACTGTCCGCCCTCCCACATCCATTTTCTCCCCAGGAGATGGTCTGAATCGGATTCTTCTAAAAAGAAGAATACTTTTATCCATTGATTTCTGGTTTATAGGCCCACGAGGCTCCTGCTGGGCCTCTGTACATCGTACTGACGACAACAGTTTCCAGCAGTCTTCAGCTTTTTTGTAGCAAGTACCTTCGAGGATGACATCAAAAGATGTTCACTGTGACTGTGTGATATTCCACCAATGGAGACAGCTCCATCAATGGAGGCAGCTCAGTCCGCTGGGATGGGATAATTTCTGCAGTGTGTTCTGCCGATCAGATACAGTGCACTTTATCATTCAGATCATACAGAGTGACAGCGCTCGAAAAGCCAATTGGTCACTCGTACCTGTGTCAGCTCGGGAGTTACAAAATATGGGTTAAAGCGGAAACACTGGGGATTTGATCAGGTTTCAAGTGTTTACGTGAGGCTGGAAGCAGAAAAAGATACACTGTGAAGCGATTGGGATCTGACTACAGGAGCAGCAAACAGGTTGTACAGCGCAGAGGAGAGCTTTGAAGTATTGAATTCTGATTGATGGGCCGATCATGCTTCCACTGGGCCACGCTGATGCAGAAGATAATATGTCAGTGTGTCTCGGAATTGTGATGTCGTAGACAAATATCACCGTTACACTGCTGTAAATTCCTTTTTCCAATGTGACAACAGTCTGTATGTTAAATAGCTTAAATATTTAATCCTTTCTCATAAATAATTCCATTCCATCTCATTGTGTTGTATTGTCTTCTTTCCACTTTACCTGTTATTGTGCCTCAACTGAAGTTGATTCGCTCCTTCTGCGTGTCTTTTCCATTCTGGGTGATGTGATGTAATTGTACTGATCCACTTTCTGACAGAATTTTCCACTTCACTTCAGCCCGCCCTAACTTCGGTATCTGATACCATTCCTGTTGTCTGGGTTTTCAGTGCTCGTCTCAGATCCAGCCTCCCCGCACCCAAAATAAACGCAAAACTCAGTCACACTGTGATCGCTGCAATCCAGGGACATCTTCACTCCGAGTTCATTGATTATTCCTAGGAGAAAGTTCGGACTGCAGATGCTGGAGATCAGAGTCGGGAGTGTGGTGCTGGGAAAGCACAGCAGGTCAGTTAGCATCCGAGGAGCAGGAGAATCCACGTTTCAGGCATAAGCCCTTCAACAGGAATAAGACTTGTGAGTCGGGACTGAGAGATAAAGGTTAGGGGTGTGCGGTTTGGGGGATGAAGCTGGGAAAGCGGTAGTTGGATGAAGGTGAGGGAGAAGATGACAGTTCAGAAGGAGCAGTGATGGAATGGGTCCAGAGGGCGGTGCCAAGTTTGAGGCTTGAGAGTTGGGGCAAGGGAAATGAGGAAACTGTCCAAATCCACACTTATCCCGTAAGGTGACAGAGTCCCAAGGCGGAATATACGGCGTTCGTCCTCCAGGTATTTGGTGGTATGGTTTGGCGCTGAAGGAGGCCCAGGACCTGCACGTCTTTGACGGAGTGGGAGGGGGAGTTGAAGTGTTCAGTCACTGGATGGTGAGGTTGGTGGGTGCGGGTGTCCCAAAGATGTTCTGTGAAATGATCTGAAAGAAGGTGTCCTGTCTCCCTGATGTAGAGGAGACCACACTGGGTTCAAAAAATGCAGTAGATGACATTGTAAGTTGTACAGGTGAATTTCTAACGGATGTGGAAGGATCCCTTGGGGCCTTAGACGGGGATGAGTGGAGTGGTATGGGCGCTGTTTTTACCCTTCCTGCAGTGGTAGCGAAAGATGCCAGGAGTGGGGTGTGGGTTTATTGGAGGCTGTAGACCTGACGAAGGTTTCGTGGAGGGAGTGGTCTTTTCAGAATGCTGATAGGGGTGTGGAGGGAAATATATACCTGATAGTGGTGTCTGTTTGGAGATTGCAGAAGTGGTGGAGACTGATGTGTTTGATGCTGAGTTTGGTGGGGTGAAAGTTGAGGAACATAGGGTTCTGTCCTTGGTGCGGGAGGGGTGGGGTTTAAGGGCGGTGGTGAGTGAAGTGGAGGAGATGCACTGGGGGGCATCGTCAACCACGTGGGAAGAAGACCAACTGGGACTTTCTGAGGTGGAATTGGTCATCCTGGGAAAAGATGCGGTAGAGGCGGAGGAATTAGGAATAAGGGATGGTGTTTTTAAACGAGGTGGATGGGAGGAGGTGTAGTATTGGTAGCTGTGGGAGTTGGTGGGCTTGTAGTATATGTCTGTCATTGGTCATTCGCTGGAGACGGTGATGGACAGGTCCGAGAAGTGGAAGGGAGTTGTCAAGAAGATTCGGGTGAATTTGAGGTCCGGGTGAACAGTGTTGGCAACGTTGGTGAACTGTTCAACCTCCTCGTGGGAGCAGTAAGTGGGGCCAATGAATTCATTAATGTAGCGGAGGAACAAGTGGAGAGAGGTGCCAGAGTAACTGCGAAAGACGGACAATTCCACATATCTGACAAACAGGCAGGCTTAGCTCGATCACATGCGGGTGCCCATGGCTACCCCTTTGGTTTGGAGAAAGTGGGAGGATTGGACAGAAGGGTTGTTGAGGGTAAGGACCAGTTCAGCCAGGTGGATGAGGGTGTCGGTGGAAGGGTACTGGTTGGGGTAAGATGAAGAAACAGAGGGCTTGGAGACTTTCGTCATGGCAGATGGATGTGTACAGGGACTGGATGTCCAAGGAGAAGATGACGCGTTGTGGACCAGGGAAATAAAAGTCTTGGATGAGATGAAGTGCATAGGTGGTGTCACAAATGTAGGTGAGGATTTCCTGGACTGGGGAGACAGGAAGGAGTTGAGGTAGGAAGAGATGAGTCGGGTCGGACAGGCGCAGGCAGAGACAGCAGGTCGGAGGATGGAAGTAGAATCGGGCAGTGCGGGGTTCATGGACAATGAGGTTGGAGGCTGTGAATGGGAGATTCCCCAGAGGTGATGAGATTGTGATGGTCTGGGAGATTATGTTACAGCTTGGTAGATGTATGTGACTAGTTGGCCGAGCGGTTAAGTCGATGGGCTGCTAATCCATTGTGCTCCCCACGCGTGGGTTCGAATCTCACTCTCGTCGCTGTTTTTTGGATTATCACAGCTGTATTATTGAAATTGCAACTCCAATGGCCAGTTTATATGCATCGACGATATTATAAAACCTCAAAGTATAATTTGAGACTGATGCCTGAACTGAATGAAATGTAGACTCAATTGGGATATTGAAAAGGAACGCGATTTTCTTTTCCAAGTCAAGTTGCTGTGAACGTTTATCGTATGAAAGAGCTCCAGGAAAACCAAATAACGAGAGATGCAAAGTGCATGTTTATGCAATGGGATTCTTAATGAGTGCTTTGTCAGATGAAATCTGGAGCAGGTTGGGTAGAAGTGATTCATGTTGGTGGGAAGAGCACAGAGAGACAGCACAAAATAGTAGATATTTCAAATGGTGCAGGGGGTGGGTGTAGCGACACAGAAAACTGGCTGTGAATGCAGTTTTGACTTACACATTTGTCTCGCCCTTTCCCCCTTGCTCTCGCCATTGATGAAGGCTGGACAGAAGACACAGATAAACACAAGATGTGGGAAGCAAGTTCCCTCTCGTTATGCACACACTAGATGCATCACATTGAACTATGAACAACTGGAGAAATCAGCATGTTAACTGCAGGAAGTGAACGTAAACGGTGGATCAATAACCACAGATTAATGCAGCATAAACATCTAAAGTGTCTTGAAACGAATGTCATTAACAGACGTTTCGTTCTAATACCTAACATGGCTTTCGTGGGAAATCATGTCTTACAAACTTGATTGAGTTTTTTGAAGAAGTAACAAAGAAGATTGATGAGGGCAGAGTAGTACATGTGATCTATATGGACTTCATGGAGTGCTGATTAGGAAGGTTAGATCTCATGGAATAAAGGGAGAACCAGCCATTTAGATGCAGAACTGGTTCAAAGGTAGACGACAGAGGGTGGCAGTGGAGGGTTGTTTTTCAGACTGGAGGCCTGTAACCAGTGGAGTGCCACAATGATCGGTGCTGGGTCCTCGACTTTTTATCATTTACATAAATGATTTGGATATCAGCATAAGAGGTACAGTTAGTAAGTTTAGAGAAGACACCAAAATTGGAGGGGTAGTGCACAACGAAGAGGGTTACCTCAGATTACAATATGATCTGACCAGATGGACCAATGGGCTAAGAAATGGCAGATGGAGTTTAATTCGGATAAATGCGAGGTGTTGCATTTTGGGAAAGCAAATCTTAGCAGGACTTATACAAACAATGATAAGGGCTTGGGAATGTTGCTGAAGAAAGAAACCTTGGAGTGCAAGTTCAAAGCTCCTTGAAAGTGGAGTCGCAGGTAGATAGGATAGTGAAGAGGGCGTTTGGCATGCTTTCCTTTATTGTTCAAAGTATTGAGTACAGGAGTTGGGAGGTCATGCTGTGGCTGTACAGGGCATTGGTTAGGCCACTGTTGGAATATTGCGTGCAATTCTGGTCTCCTGCCTATTGGAAAGATGTTGTGAAACTTGAAAGGGTTCAGAAAGGATTTCCAGGGATGTTACCAGGGTTGGAGGATTTGAGCGTTATGGAGCGGCTGAACAGGCTGGAGCTGTTTCCTCTGGAGCATTGGAGGCTGAGGGCTGACCTTATAGATGTTTACGAAATTATAAGGGGCTTGGATACGATAAATGGACAAAGTATTTTCTCTGGAATCGGGTAGTCCAGACTTAGAGGGCATAGGTTTAGTGTGAGAGGGGAAAGATATAAAAGAGACCTAAGGCACAACGTTTTCACACAGAGGATGGTAGGTGTATGGAATGAGCTGCCAGATGATATGATGGCTGCTATAATTGCAACATTTAAGTGGCTTTTGGATGGGAATATGAAGAGAAAGGGTATGGAGGGAGTTGGGCCGGGTGCTGGTGGGTGGGACTAGATTGGGTTGGGATATCTGGTCGGCGTGGACAGGTTGGTCTGAAGGGTCTGTTTCAATGCTCTACATCTCTATGACTCTCTGACCACATTTCAAGGTGGATGACAACAATACGATTTTTGTTGTGAAATTGAGATCCATTTCATCATTTTACACAGCGAACAAAGTTCAATTTAAATAATACAAATCACGTTCGCGCACACGGAATAAAACTGTGATTTCATTACAAATATTGTCCTTTTTAAGTAGCAGTTACTCAACATGAAAAATAAGATGTAAGTTTTATTGAACATACGTCAATTAACACCATTATCTTCCTTCGGATTGACTGCAATATGCACATGCTAAATAAGGTTTAAGAAAGGAAGTATTTTAATATAATTCGGTGGTGCTGAAAAATAAGATTAGTTTCTCATGATGCGGATGTTCCACCAATGGCTCCAGTGGTGGAAATGGTCAGTGGGCAGTATTTCTATGATGATATAGAGGTGTGTGAGCTGCCAGGGATGGGATCTCCCACCTCATCTGGAGCAGCATCTGTTGACATGGACCAGGTAGCATTGTGACATCAGACTGGGAGGTCCAACCACACCTGGAGCTGATTTTATTAACATGGAGCGGCAGGGAGCATTTGGACATCAGACTGCGAGATCAAACCTCATTTGGAGCAGCATCTGTTGACATGGACCAGGCTTTGCGAGATCAGTCTGAGAGCTCCACCCTCAACTGGAGCAGCTTTTCATGACATGGACCAGCAGGGAGGATTGGGACATCAGACTGCGAGATCCAATCTCATTTAGAGCAGCTTCATTTGACATGGAGCAGGGAGCTTTGCGAGATCAGTCTGGGAGCTCCACTCTCACCTGGAGCAGCATTTAATGACATGGAGCAGCAGGGAGCATTGGGACATCAGAATGGGAGCTCCAATCTTACTTGCAGCAGCTTCTATTGACATGGAGCAGCAAGAAGCAATGGGACGTCAGGTAGGGAGCTGCAACCTCACCTGGAGCAGCTTGTATATACATGGAAGAGGAGGGAGTATTCGGATATTAGGCTGGAGGCAAGGATACTCAACTAATTTAATCTGAAGTAAAATAAGTTTCAACACTTCAGATGTTAATTGATTTATGAAGAATCTGTCGTTGGAAAAAAATCTTTAGATATTGAAGACAAGTCCTGCAAATATTCAACTCAGGAAAACGCATTAATACAGAGAGAAATGCGAGTGATGTTTCAGGTCTTTGACTTTTCTTTTCTGGACGATTCTACACTGGATTATATCACCAAAAGGACTTTTTCACTCATTTCATGTTACTTAGTTTCCTGCAAATACGAACAGGTCATTGGCGTAATCTAAATCTGAACATTACGGGAAATGCGATGTTTTCATTAGGCCGGAGTTTACCTCGAATTATGGTGGAAACGCAACAAAATAAGTTGTAATTTCTTCGATCAGCAGTGACCTCGTTGATTGGCTGATCAGATTGTGAATGGTAGTTTTATTTGAGGACAATTTGAAGTGAATCAATTATGGTGATTATCTTTGTTCTTTGTTCACCTTGTGCCTGTTACTGTTATTGCTCATGTCCTTGTTAACACCACAGCTCTGCAGCGTGTAAAATCTGAGCTGTGCATCTGGCCAGTGGTACAACCATTCGTATACCTGGCTACGTATCAGATGGTTTTCGCCCTCGAAATTTACTTGGCGCAAGCGCATTGTGGAGATTCACAACTCATGCAAGCTATTTTTTTTTGTTACACGGAGGTGTATAATATTTGGAATTTTCATCTCTATGAACGAAATTTCTTTCACTGTCTTCGATCAGTTAAACATTACTAAGAACAATCAGAGTTAAAAATCCCACAGCACCAGGTTGCATCGAACAGGCGTATTTGGAAGCAACAGCTTCTTCGTCAGATGGTTGACAACTGTTGGACTCTAATCTAGCTTTGCGTGATTTTCGAATTTGTCCACCCCAGTCCAACACCAACACCTCCAAGTCATGGGTACCCTCGACACCACGAACGATCGGTTAAAGTCCAGATGATCTTCCAAAAGATCGCGCATGTTGACACATACATCAAGTTTCGGCAGAAGGACACCCACCTGATGAAGGAGCGGTTCTCTGGAAGCTAAACCTGCTGGACTATGCCCTGATGTGGTGTAATTTTTAACTTTGTCTACCCAACTCAAACACTTGCACTTCCATATCATAGAGAACATCAGGCATGTCCCACCGCTGTCAGAGAAGACAATCCTGAAATAGCAGCGCACATTGTTCCTAGCTACGTTTCATTTTCAGAAACCAGCCCATTCAATCGCTGCAGCTTCTGTGTATGAAAAGCACAGAAAACAAACAGCTGAGAATTAGGTTTGACAGTATTTTGAAACTCTTCGGGAAGTGGAATCAGAGGAGAAAGAAGGATGGACTGTCCGACTACGCAGAGAGGAAGAAGGCACTTTTCCATTCTTTCAAGGGCTGGGGTATTGGCTGATCTAAGGCATTAAACAGATTCCTGGTAGACCTGCTCTCTCTGCATCAGGAACAAGAAGTCCTGATTTCCTGAACGGTAATGAAACCCAGGCCACTCAGTTAAAGCGCCGAATACTAACCACTGGATCACCAGGGATGAGAGCAGAAACTGTTGCACCGTTTCTTCATAACACAGTTTTTGGAATTATGTCACTGCAGATATGTTTCCCCTCAGAAATGATTGAATTATCGAGTATTTACAGCACAGAAATGGGTCCCATCATCTCACTTCCCAGCACCTGGTCTGTAACCTTGTAAACTCTGATGTTTCACGTGTTCATCTCAATGCTAATTGCTCTGGAACGTTTTAATCTTGTAAGACGCAATAAATGGGATTGAAGTTTGAGATGGGAAAAATGTGTTCAAACCCAGTCGGGGAACTGAACCCCATTTTTACGCACAGACTAAGGCACGCAGACACATTTCCCCAGGCCTCGGGAGAAAACAAGCAGAAAGTAAGATTTCACCCGCTTGACTGATATTGCCCCATTTCAGACTTCAACACCAGTGTCTGGTTACAGCCAAGAAAGGAAGCATTCAGCCCCTCCCGTCCCAGTGTTCCTTGCCCATTGTTTCCCCTTCAATCTGTAGTTTATACCGCCTCACCTCGTTCTTGCAGCAAAACTAGATCGTTGCTCACGCCCGCTATTTCCTGTCCTGCCGAACGGTTTTCCTCAAGTTCTTGGACCGAAAAACAGGAATGGGATATTTCAAACACTTTTCTAGTTTACAAGGCCAGTGTTATCACCACTGAGCCAGCACATTGCCAGCTCAGAGGTAAGGTCTCATATATTAGAAACTTCAATACAACAGATGATTGTTTAGCCTCAGTGTTGTAAGCCAAACACCAAGACTGGAATAGAGCCGAGGGCATCATGCACAGAAGGATGGGAGAATAGAATGATGAATCTCATGGTGTCCAGGGTGGTGTTAACAGAAATTGTCCCTGCTAGTATAGTGATGAGGATTCAATGCTTTCACTGTCATGGCTTGTTAAATGTTAACGTTTACAGTAATCGATATGAAATACTGCCTGATCTTTCGAAGCAGAATGATGTTGTGCAACTGTCAGAATCGCTTCCGTGTATGTTACAGGTCCACATCAGCAATGTCATCTGCAATTGCCTGACGTTCAATCAGTTTAAATAAAGAACGGAGGGGGCGTCAGGAAAATGGAAGGGGAATGGTGGTTTGTGAGCGTTAACTACATGCCTCGTGGAGCCAGGTTCAATGTAGATAATGAATATCGTTTTTCCTGTTTACCTGGGTACACTGATCACTCCGGATCAATTACCCATATTATCTGCCCTTTGTGTGTTGTTCTTTGTTCATTTCACCTCGGTTCAGTGTTTTAATTTGGCACATTTTACTCAGGTCTGTTTTGCAGCTTCATATTAAGGCCAACAATTTTAGGAGCAGAAAGACACCATTCAGACCATCAAGTCTGCTCTGCTATTGAATGGTTTCATATCTGATCTGATAACCTTGAACTGCACTTTATTTCCTTTAACCATAACGCTTGATGTCTTTGCGGTTTGAAGATCTGCCAATCTCAGCCTGATTACACCTAATGACCCTTCCTCAACAGCCTTCTGCTACAAGAAAGTCCACTGATCCAGAACTGTCTGAGAGAATAAATGCTTCCTCGTCTTTGTTTTAATTGTGAGATCCGCATTCTAATACGAAGTTAAAAATCATACAACACTATGTCATTGGTTGAATTGGAAGCATTAGCTTTTGGAGAGCTGCTCCTTCATCAGGTGTTTGTGGAGTACACAGTTGTAAGATACAGAACTTATAGCAAAGGTTTACAGTGTGATGTAATTGAAATTATGCATTGAAAAATATCTTGCTTGTTTGTTAAGTCTTCTATCTGTTAGAATGACCATGTTAGCTTCACTTCTTTCTGATGTAATTTGCAAACTTTTCTTTGGAAGTTACATTCTCAGGTGAACTTTAACAATTAGTTTCAGCCCCGATAATATTTTGAAGGTGTTAGTCCCTTTGTGCTGTGTCCGTGCCATAATGTTTAGACTGACGCTAATCTCGGCACAGTGGTTAGCACTGCTGCCTCACAGTGCCAGAGACACAGGTTTAATTCCCGCCTCAGGCGACTAACTGTGTGGAGTTTGCGCATTCTCCCAGTGTCTGTGTGGGTGTGCTCCGGTTTTCCCCCACAGCCCAAAAATATGCAGGTTAGGTGAAGTGGCCATATTAAATTGCCCGTAGTGTTCGGTGTAAGGGAATGGGTCTGGGTGGGTTGCGCTTCGACGGGTTGGTGTGGACTTGTTGGGCCGAAGGGCCTGTTTCCACACTGTAAGTAATCTAATCTAAAAAAACACGCTGCAGGCAACGATGTTTTGAGGCATAGTACATTGGTGAAACCAAGCAGAGGGTATAGCAACAAATGAATGGAACTGCACATCAATCACAGACAGGTGTGCCCCTTCCCAACTGGAGACCACTTCCGTGGTCCAGGATATTCGACCTCGGACCTTCAGGTGACAATCGTCCAAAGCGGACTTCGACACAGGCAGCAGCTAAATGTGCCCAAGCAGAGGCTGATAGCAAATTTCGGCACCAATGGGGATGGCCTCAACTTCGACCTTGGGTTCATGTCACAGTTCAGGTGATCCCATTGCCCTATCTGCACACAGCGACCCTCCTACACACACACACACACACACACACGCGCGCGCATATATACGTTTGTGGGTTGAATTTGTAATTGCAGAGTTACATTATACTTTGCTCAAAAAATGCATGAATCCATGTTAGTCTCTGTTAACTCATTTTATAAAATTAGAATCAGTCTAAACATTATGGAACAGATAACAGCACACGGGGGCTGACACCAATTCTTAAAGCTCATCTGAGAATGTAACTTTAAAATAAAAAGTTTTGCGTTTTACAAATGAAAGACGTGAAGCTAACATGGCCATTCTAACAGATGGGAAACTTAGCAAACAATGAAGGTATTTTTCAACGTACACTTTCAGTTACATCACACTGTAAACTTGCGCTGTAAATTCTGTGTCTTACAACTGTGTACTCCACAACCACCTGATGAATGAGCAGCAGTCCGAAAGCTAGTATTTCTAATTTAACCTGCTGGACTATAACCTGGTGTTCTGTGATTTTCAAATTTGCAAACCCCAATCCAAAACCTGCATCTCCAAATCATTCGATCGAGGAACTCTGGTCACAGAACCAACCTTTGTGCATTCAACTTATTAAATTCCTGAAAAAAACCTGCATGTTTCAGTAAGGATTATTTTTGTAGGACTGAGTATGAGCAGGCAAAGGCAATTGATTTCAACGTTTATTTCCATTTGAATTAATCTCCAATATGAAATTCTCACTGACTCTGACAGCACTGTTATCTTTGCTATTTTGTAATATCAGGAATTCATGTTCAATTTACGACTTTCATAAGGAACAACAAATATTTTTCCCTGACTGGAAATCAACGTTGGGAAATAGCAATGAGAGAGCTGAATTTGAACACTTTCGCACCAAGGAAGACAGATGCAATGCTTGCAAATTTTCTTGGTGACTTTGTTTTTGTCTTATTGGTTCAGTTGAAAAATGGCAGTCATTGAGTTTTTAAAAGCATGGCGAGAGGCCTTTCAGCCTATTGCATCATTATCAGTCACCAAACATCTGGCTTGTAAACACAGTTTCCAGCACATGACTCATCGCCTGGTGTGTTCTATCATTTGAAGTCTTCAGGTAAATTGTTATTCAATTTCTTAAGAGTTTAAGTGGAACAAAAACACCTCTGTGAACTAACAGTTCTGAGAGTGAAACTCTTTCTCAGAGCCGTTTGTCAGTTTTCCTCAAGATGCTGTGGAAAATCTTTCTGTACTCACATTGGAATTGGTTTAACCTGTTTCTTCTTCAGCTTCCTTCTTCTTTCTATTAAATGGTTTCGATTCCAATACAGACACAAGGTGCAGGTTGCAGAAGTCACGTGTTTGTACTTTCACTGACACTCTGTCTCGCCGGCAGCTGCAGTCCTTCATGCTGATTCAGACAGCACTGTCCTTCCTGTGACATGTCCCACGGAGAATGGAAGGACAGGCATTAATAACCTGCACTTCAGAAGTTAGCGACTGTTTAAAAACATTTGCACTGCCCCAGCGAGGAATTGAGCTCCTATCTCCCGCATAACATGCGGCGACACGAACCACTATACTACCAAGCAGAACAGTTTCAAAGGAGACCCCTCAGCCCGTTGTGTCTCCATTTGTCAAAAACAACTGCTTAACGACTCGAATGGTTTAGCCCATAGCCTTACAGGTATTGGCAGAACATATTCACATCTGAATATTGCTTCAGGTTATAAGGGGTCCTGCCTCTCTGACCCTGACGGACACAGTGTTGCAAATTCCAACTCCCGCTTGCCGATAACGCTTTTCCACACATCTACTTAAACCTTTCTGTCTTTCTCATTAAATTTCTGGCCCCTTGTGATCGATCTCTCTGTCGATGGAAAACGTTACTTTCAGTCTACCTTAGACACACACCTCATTATTTTGTATATCTGAAACATGCCTTCTCACAAATGCCTCTGCACCGTGACAAACAACCCCAGTCTCTCCTGTCTCTCTTCATGACTGAATCTCTTCAGCCTAGACACTATCCGACTGAATCTCTCCTGCACCTTTCCCAGTGTGATCACATCCCTGGACTCATGTGAATTGCAGACAATTGTCTAGGTAGAGCCGAATGAACCTTTTTTTACATTCTGTGCCAGCATGCGGTGTGGCTCGGCAGCATATATTGCCATGCGGTCTGGAGTCACATGGAGGCCAGACCAATTAAGGACGGCAGATTCCTTCCCTCAAGGCCGACAGTGAAACAGATGGGTTTTTCAGACAACTGATTTAGCGTCTTCTTAATTGGAGGTATTTCTTGCGTTTATGTTCTACCATCGTCGTGGTGTGGTGAGAATCGAAACCATCTCACCAGAATGTGACTTGGCCTTTCGTGTTAACAAACCAGCCATAATGCCAGTAGGCTATCGCAGAAAGCTGTCATGGCTGATCTTTTCCAATAGAGTCTCTTTTCCCCAATTATTCTCTGTGTTCATTTATTGAGCCTCACACTCCAGTAATCTCTGGTCCATGTCAGAAAAAGCTGCGAAAAGAGAATTGATCTCACAGCCACGATACCCAAATGGATCGAATGATTTGAAGGTGCCAATGAAGAGATTGGGGGAAGTCGCCCAGCAACAGTGAGTGCATTGACATAGACTGGACAGTATCAACGTGAAAGTGTATGTTAGATTGTGCAATGCCTCAGTCAAATGGGACGAGAGACGGAAAAGGGAGTTAGGGTGCGTGGGAGGGAGGGACGTCTTCGAGAACGTTTGGGTTTAAATCCTGATACAAAAAATGCTGAAATATCAGAGAACGAAATTCGATTGAAAACAAATGCCTGGGAGAATATTATCATGTAAAAACGAGTTATTTCTTACCGTGTTTCATCAAAAGTAAAACTCTGAGAGAACTGACCGCTATGATGTGGATTCAATGCGAAGTTGCGGCAATCACAATACAGAAAACGAAATTCTAAACGGTTGCAGCACTCCACAGACCACGCTTGCCAACTGCAGCCAGTATGGTAGCAGAGGAAATGTCAGGAAGAATACACAATATCAGGACTTAACGACAGGCATGTGGGAACTCAGAATGGGCTGAATCTTTAACTTTAACGTCCCCAGAGATTGTGGAGATTCCATGAATGAGAGGATTGTAGAATGGGATTAATGAAACTCTACAAACTCATGGGACAGTGCAGGATATTGTTGAAACGTATGCTTCAATAGCACAATAGTTTAACATCGGCTCCTTCATCACTTTGCCCACACAAGGCAATAACAACTGCTGCACGCAATCACACTTAATTCCAGTTCCAGAATCAGGGAAACTGTGTGAAGCAGCCACGAAGATCCAATTGGAAATTGGGATGGAATAACAGGAGAGTGACGCGTGTATTTCCGAGGTTGACACTGCTCCTGGTCAAAAGCAGGGCGGAAGGGAATACTTGCCAACATTTATTATATTATAGCCATAAGCAGTACATGTTGCTGATACAGCCAACTGGTCTATCCAAAGGGTGTTGAGCCTTTACCTTTGGGGTGTCAATGTTCGAAATTTTATTTTCCTATTTGGATCAGTGTTTTTGACATTGGCAGTAGCAGCTGCTTTTGCTCGCATCAGCTCAGAATCAGCTTCTTCTTCCCAGCAAATGCTGGAACCTAGAGAAGGTGGTGTTGTGGTTATATAATAAACGAGTCATCCTTGGGGACTCAGACACGGAACTGGTAATGTTAAAATTTGACGAATAAAACCTGGAATGAAAGCCTGACCTCAGGAACAGAGAACATGACTTTAATTTCCTGCAATCCCATTCATGGATGTCCCTTATGCAGTGGATGCTACCATCTTTACCCGATCCTGCCTACTTCTGACTCCAGGACAGGAACAACATAGCTGACACTTAATCCAAGAATGGCGACCGTGTCGGAAAGCAGGCCATTCGGCCATTCTAGTCGACACCATCCCTCCAAAGCACATCCTATCAGACCCACACTCCATACCTATTCCGTTCCCCTTCCTTTCCCATGGCTGCTCCCAGTAACCCGCACGCGTTCAGTCTGTGGGACTAAACTCACACAAACAAAGAGAAAATGTGCAAACTGCACACAGTCACGCAAGACTGGGATCGAATCCATGTCTCTCGTGCAGCGAGACATCGGCGAATCAGGATGAACAACAAATGCTGTCCTGACCAGCGACATCCACACCCTGTGGGTATATCAGGAAGAATAAAAACACATTCACAACATGGACAACGGGATTAGCATCTGCGTGGACATGATTTGACCCCATCGTTCACCCTGGGTAGATACAAGGACACCGATATGACAGAGAAATCAGGGCAATGCGGAATTCAATTACCTGCTGAAGTGGAACTTTTTTACTCAGTCAAACTGGGGACAGACTGTTAAACAGTCCCTTGTGTGAGAAGGGCTCAATGAGCAGAGGAACCTCCAGAGTTACCAGCAAGATTACATATCCCAGAAGGAGATCAATTAAACTGTCAACACTGCTGTTAATCCCAACCAACTGTCAGTTCCATAGAGTCAAAGTCATAGACTGAAACAGCATGAAAACAGGCATTTAACTCCAACCAGCTCATGCTCAACATAATGCCAAACTAAGCAAGCCGCATCTCACGGCTCTTGTAACTGTAAATAGTGCGGTGAGGAAGGCATATGGCGTACTGGCTTTTATTGGTAGAGGAATTGAGTTCCGGAGTCCTGAGGTCATGATGCAGTTGTATAAGACTCTGGTACGGCCGCATCTGGAATATTGTGTGCAGTTTTGGTCGCCATACTATAGGAAGGATGTGGAGGCATTGGAACGGGTGCAGAGGAGGTTTACCAGGATGTTGCCTGGTATGGAAGGAAAATCGTATGAGGAAAGACTGAGGCACTTGGGGCTGTTTTCACTAGAGAAAAGAAGGTTTAGGGGTGACTTGATTGAGGTGTACAAGATGATTAGGGGGTTAGATAGGGTCGACAGTATGAACCTTTTCCCGCGTATTGAGTCGGGTATTACAAGGGGGCATAGCTTTAAATTAAGGGGGGGTAGATATAGGACAGATGTTAGGGGTAGGTTCTTCACTCAGCGAGTCGTTAGTTCATGGAATGCCCTGCCAGTAACAGTGGTGGACTCTCCCTCTTTATGGGCATTTAAGAGGGCATTGGATAGGTATATGGAGGATAGTGGGTTAGTGTAGTTTAGGTGGGCTTGGATCGGCGCAACATCGAGGGCCCAAGGGCCTGTACTGCGCTGTATTCTTCTATGTTCTATGTTCTATGTTAAGGGTTAATAATGCCATTGTAATATTATTACTGCATTGTTAATACGAATGTCCAGATATAACTTCGTGGACTCGGGTTCAAATCCTGCCATGGCACATGCTGGAATTTTATTTCAATAAATACCTAGACTTGAAGAGTCTAATGATGATGTTGAATCAGTTGTTGTAGATCAGATTCACTAATGCCTGATAGGGAAGGAAACTGCCATACTTATCTGGTCTGGCTGGCATTTGACTTCAGATCCTTAATATCGTGGTTGATTCTGAACTTTCCACTGGGCAATAAATAATGGACTAGGCATAAATGAATAGCTTTTTAAAATCTCACTGAAACTTTTCAATTCATTTATCGCTCTAAATATCCTGCAAATATTGTAAATGTACTTTCTTTCATCACTGCCTCAGGAAGTGAATTGCACACATAAACCATCCTCTGTTAAAAAAAGCCTCTCATGTCTTATATAAAATCGCTCTTTTCACCTAAAACATTTGCCTTCTCTTCTTGTAGTTCCCCCTCCTTGGAGTAAAGACAGTTACAGTTAACTCTCTCCGAACTCTCAATAATTTAAAAATTTCTATCAGGTAGCCTATCAACCTCCTGTGCTCGAGTGAAAATATTCTTAGCCTATCCAGCCTTTCGTTATAACTCAAACATTCCCCACTAGCAGTACACTGGTATATCTCTTCTGAACCTACTCCAGCTGAATAATTTATTTGATATTACTGGCCGACAAGAACTGGACGCAGTATTCCAGAAGAGGCCTCACCCAATGTCCTATTCAATTTCAACATAACGTAACAACTCCTACGCTCAACGGACTGAGCAACGAAGGCAAGATGACAACTTTTTTTTAACCATTCTGTCTATATTTGGAGCAAACTAAAAAGGATTATGTACCTGCATCCCTGGCCTCCGTGTTCCACAACACTACGCAACGCCCTATCACTAATTGTAAAAGACCTACTCTTATTTGATGTAGCAAAATGCAATACCTTCCATTTATCCACATTGTACTCGATGTCACATTTTTCAGCCCAAAGGCGCATTGGATTAAGATCCTTCTGAAATCTTGGATCACCTTCTTTACTGTCTCCAATTCTGTTGTCCCCTGAAAGCTTATGAATCATGGCTTGTATGAGTTCCATTGTTTTCTCATATAGGTCCGTAATTTATACTTATTTGTCGTGGTCATCATTTAGCAGTTTGCAAATCATGTAACAATTAGTCATGTAGTTAACCATGAGGAAGAAAGCCATAGACTGAAGGGAGATTGAAAACAATTAGCAAGAAAAAGTGCTGAAAGGAATTGAATCCAGTGAAGTGGGTGATAATAAATTTGGGGAGGAACAATGATAAAAGTCTGAATACTCAGTGGTTTACAGTAATAAAAGAGAAATTGGAGTAGGCATTCACGAATGTTTGAAGGTGATTGGACAAGGGATCAAGTGTCTCGAGGCGCTGGAGATACTTTCTGTTCTTCACCGCAGGTGGGAAGATAGAGCAGGGAAATAATGTGGAACTTTAGCAACTGCCTGTTCAGAGAAGAGTCAGAGGACCGGCCACAAGTCTGGTCATTGCGTTAATCTTTTTTTCGGAAGAATGATAAAATAGAAGATGGAGGGCGGAAATAGACTATTTGGCCCACCAACTCTGGATCAGCACTCAATCAGATCTTCGCTGACAATTCTGCACGTCAGACTGGCACGTTCCTTGGAGCAGAAGTTTCAGATGGAAGTCATTCGATGCATAAGTCCATGAGACAACAGGAGCAGGAATTAAACCATTCAGCGCAGTGAGTCTGCTCTGCCATTAAATCATGGCAGATATCTTTCTAAACCCAATTCTCCTGCTTTCGCCCCATAAACCTTGATCTCCTTGGAAACCAGGCTGCTACTTACCTCAGTCTTACATATAATATCAGCCCTGGTTTCCACAGCCATATCTGACAATGAATTCCATACATTCAGCACTCTCTGGCTGAATAAGTGTATCTTATTACTGTTCTCAAATGTCTTCCCTTTTCTCCAAGGCTTTGCCTTTGGGTTGTAGTTTCTACTAAAAATGTAAACACCTTCCCCGCATGCACTCTGTCCAGACCATGCACGATTCTATAAGTACCATTTACATTTCCTCTTATCCTTCTAAACTTCGTCGAATATAGACCCAGAGTCGTCAAACGTTCCTCATGTGTCAAGTTTTTCATTCCTGGGACCATAATCGTGAATCACCTCTGAACACACCCCAGGACCAGTGCATGCTTCCTGAAATTTGAGCACCAAACGTACGCACAGTAATCCAGATGCGGTCTGACCAGACCCTTATAGAGTAAAGGAAGTGCATCCCTGCTTTTATATTCAAGTATTCCAAAAATAAATGTCATCATTGGAATTTTCTCCCTAACTACAAATCCGACCTGCAAGTTCATCTTGAGAGAATCTTGGGCAAAACTTTCAAATATCTTTGCACTACAGACATGTGAAATTTCGCCCCATTTCGACGATAGTCTGCATCTTTTTTCTTCCTACAAAAGTGCATCGCCTCACACTTTTCCACACTATGATCCATCTGCCATTTATTTTCTGACACTCCCTACATGTCCATATCCTTCTGCAGCATCGCCACCTCCTCAATGCGACCTGTCCTTCTCCCTTTGCATTGTCTGCAAATTGACACACATTGCCCTCAGGTACGTTATCTCAATCGCTAATGGATAAAATGAAAAGTTGTGGTCTCAACACAGCATTGAGGAACGCCACTTGTCACCAGCTGCCATCCTGAGAAGGATCATTTTGTTCACAATCACTTCTTTCTGTCCTGCGAGTGCACCTTGCCTCTGACGCCATGGGCCCTTATCTTATTCAGTAGCCACCTGTGCGAGAAATAGAAAAGGCCTTCATGAAGTCCACGCACATAACATCCATTTGCTCTCCTTGGTCTACCTTCCTCGTTACTTCCTCAAGGTGGAATTCTTGCAGATTTGTCAAGCATTGTCTCCCCTTGATGAAACCATGCTGACTTTGCCTTATTTTAACATGCACTTCCAAGTATTCAGAAATTTATTCCAACGCAATGGATTCCAGGACCTTATCCACAACCAAGATTCGGCTGATTGGTCTGTAATTTGCAGCGTTTGTGTTGTTTCTTTTTTTAAATTGCGTGTCACGATTGTGATTTTTCAGTCCTGTAGTACCCTTCCTGATTCTAGCGATTCCTGAAAGTTCTCTACCGTAGAACTCTGGAGGGTACTCCATCCGATCCAGATGATTTATCCACTTTCAGGCCATTCAGTGTTTCTTGCAACTTCTCAGTGATGGCCACTCGACTCACATTTGTTCCCCTATTCTTTGTATGTTTGGGTATAACTCATGTCTTCCACCGTGAAGACTGGCACAAAATATTTTTTCAGTTGCCCCATTATTTCCTTGTTCCATACTACTATCTGTCAAGTGTCATTTTCCAGTGGCCCATTGTCGACGTCTACCTCTTTTTTGCGTTTATATCAATAAAGAAACAACTGCAGTCTTCATTGAAATGAGTAGTTATCTTAGATTTAATCTTCTCCTTCCTCATTGGTTTTGTTGTTGACCTTTATGGGTCTTTGTGAGCTTCCCAATCTTCTGATTACCTACTGTCCTTCGCCACATTATATATTTTCTCTTTTGCCTTTATGCTATCGATGACTTCCTCAGTCAGCTATGGTTGCCTCATCCTCCCTGCACTATGCCTCATTTTCCACAGGTTGTGTCTCTGATGTGTCTGCTGAATTATGCTCAGACACTTCTGCCACTGCATTTCCACTTTCCTACTTTCTTGCTCGGCTCCTCTCCTCACGAATTTCATCCAGCTCCTCCCTCATGCCCCTGCAATTGTCTTTATTCAACTTTAATACCGTTACCTCTGATTGTATATTCTCCCTCTCAAATTGCAGGGTAAATTTAATCATGTTATCATCATCGCCTCCTAAGTGTTCCTTCATCTTCAGCTCCCTTGTCACGTCTGCCTCATTGCACAACTCTAAATCCAGTATTGCCTGTTCCCTATTTGGCTCCAACACAAGCTGCTCCAAAAATCCATCTCGTTGACATTTCACAATTGAATTGAATTGAATTTATTGTCACGTGTTCTGAGGCACAGTGCTAAGCTTTGTCTTGCGATCAATACAAGCAGATGGCAGTGTTAAGTAGCATTGATGTATAAATATCATGCAAACATATAATATGACGGCCTTTGTGTTTGTCCGGGCCGAGTTCACCCCTCGCTGTGACTCCGATCTTGAATGGTACAGATGCCATTCCAGATAATGATACATCCAGACAGAATGCTCTCAATGGCGCACCTAAAAATGTTGGCAAATATATTCACAGTGGTGCTTCAAGTGATCATCATTTAAAAAAAACATTTCCACCACCTCTCGCAAGATATGATCATCACACATATATCCCTCTCCCGTCCTTGTCCACCATTCCCAGGGACAATTCCCTGGAGGAAACCCTGTTGCACTTTGCCTTCACTCCCAACACCTCCCACAACTCTCCCCATGGAATCTTCCCACTGCATAGCTACTTTTGTGACACATAAATGCATAGAACCTAAAAACACAAGCAGGAGTAGGCTGTCCGGCCCTTCAAGCCTGCTACGCCATTCAATGACATCATGGCTGATCTTTCTAAAGACTCAAATCCGCTTACTCGCCCTCTCACTGTCTCCCTTATTGCATTTATTGTTCAAAAGAAGTATCACGCATAGCTATAATAACTTTTGTTGAACTAGCGTCAACTTCTTCGCTGGGCAAGGTATTCCATATATTAACATCCGTCTGGGTGAGAAGGTCCTTCTGAACTCAGTCCTAAATCTGCTCCCTGTAATCCTGAGGCTATGCCCTTCTGTCAGAATTTCACCTGCAAGTGGAAGGATCCTTCCCAATTCTACCTAATCTATTCCGTTCAAAGTAAGATTCCCCGCTAATTCTTCTAAATTCAAAAGAAAGTAATCCTAATCTACGCAGTCTCTCTTTATAGGCCACCCCTCTCAACTCCGGAATCAACCTAATGAACCTCCTCTTCACCACCACCCCTCACTCCGCCCAGTGCCTGTATATCCCTTCTCAAGTAAGGGGACCAAAAGTGCACGCAATATACCAAGGATAGCCTCACCAGCACCTTTTACCGCTGCAACATAACATCACTGCTTGAACCTTCATGAACCTACGTTGCATCTGTCCAATTTGTATCGAGAAGCCCCGCTATTTCTTCCTTGATAATAGACTCAAGCTTCTTCCCCACTGCAGAAATTAAGCTAACTGTTCAATAACTCCCAATCTTTTATCCACCTCCCTTTTTAAACAGTGATGTCACACTAGCTGTTTTCCAGTCAGTTGGGACTGCCATGCAGTCGAGTGAATTTGAAAATTGAACTTGCTGTTTCTCCCGGCATCTCCTTTAATACCCTGAGATGCATTCTCTCACGGCCAGGAGACTTGTCCATCCTCAGCTCCATTAGCTTGCCTGACACTATCTCTTCCGTAATAATGTTTATTTCCAGGTCCTCACCTACATTTGTCTCTTTGCCACTTACTGGCATGTTATTAGTATCCTCCACTGTGAAGACGGACACAAAATACCTGTTCAATGCCTCGGTCATTTCATCACATCGCATAACTAAATATCCCTTCTCATCCTCGAAAGGACCAACCTTTACTTTAGCCACTCTTTCTTCGTATTATATTTTTATAAAAACCTTTGCTATCCATCTTTGTATTCTGTAATAGTTTGTTTTTCCCCTCATGTTTATCTTTAAAGTAATCCCAATCTTCCAGTTTCATGCTGTTCTTGGTCACTTGGCATGCCTTCTCTTTCACTTTGATAGCCTCCCTTATTTCCGAAGACACGCAGGGCAGATTACCCCTTTTCTTACAGTATTTCCTTTTCACGTGAATATACTTTAGATGAGCACTTCTACAAAATTATCGTTTTAGGAACTCCTCCACTGCTCGATATCTGTCCCACCGTCTAACCTTTGCTTCCAGTCTACTTTCGCCAGGTGCACTCTCGTTCTATTGTTGTGCCCCTGTACATGCACAGGACCCTGGTATTGGATCTTCTCTTCACACACCCCATCTGAATTCTAAGTTCTGTCATACTGTGATCACTCGTTCCAAGAGGATCCCTAACTATGAGATCATTAATTATTCCTGTTCCTTTACACAGTACCAGATCGAGGATTGCTTTCTCTCTCGTCGGTTCCATTGTATATTGTTCAAGAGACTATCACAGGTACTCTCAACGAACTGCTCCTCAAAGGTACTGTGACTGAGCTGGTTTGACCAAGCTACATGTAGATTAAAATCCCTAATGATAAAAGCTGACCCACTTTTACAGGCATTGCTTATTTGTTTGTTTATTGCATTTACCAATGTGATGTTATTCTTTGCTGGCCGATAGACTGCACCTGTCAGTGACTTGTTCTTCTTAGAACTTTTACTTTCCACACAAATTAATTCAAACTCATTCTCCATGGAACATGTATTGTCTCTCCACACAGCCCTGATATCAGCCTTGAATAACATAGAGACACCACCTTCTTTACACTGCTGTCTGACCTTCCAAATAGTCTCGTATCCTGGATATTTAACTCACAGTCGTGGCCTTCCTGTAACCGTGTCTTTCTAATGGCTACTAAATCATTTTCATTTATGTAGAATTGTGCCATTAACTCTTCAACCATGTTATGAATGCGACAAGCATTCAGGTGAAGTGCTTTTTTGTTAGGTTTCTTGTCCTCATGAATTCTCTAATAATATCACCTTTTGCTTCTTTTCTCTCCTCTCCTGTCCATTGACATCTTCCTTGTTTTGATTCCAATGGCTAAAACAGACCTGCTAGTTGAAGCAACACATGAACTGCACTTCACGCAATCCACGCTACTACAATCATTGCTCGCAATGTGGCTTCCACTATCTTGGGAAATGAAGTTTGGACTGGGTGACCACACTGCAGAACATTCAAGTTCTGTCTTCAAGAAGAGTTCCAGCGAATCTCAAGGCATGCTGTAAGAACACCACCGCAGTTTCTATTTGGGGAGTCTCCAGCCCTCCAGACTAAATATCAATTTCAATTTTTTTAGGGCCTGAACTCTCCCATGTCCTATTCCCCAAATCCACACGCCAGGCCTTGTTCTCACATAACCTTCCATGACACACCACAAATGGTTCGCTACGAGCAGTCTCCATTAACAACTATTCATCCTGCTAGCCAGATCATCATACACTCCTTTGTCCAACTGTTCTTCTCTCTATTTAAACTGTATCCCTACCTATCGTTTACTCCTTACCCTCCCCCAACCGCCACTATACCTTCTGCAGATAGACCAACATTTTCCAAGCTATCGTCAGTTCGGAGGAATGGTCACTGGACTCGAAATGTTAACTCTGATTTCTTTTATCAGATGCTACTGGACCTGCTGAGTTTTTCCAGCACCATCTGGTTTTGTTCTAGTTAGAGTCGAATACTGTGAATGTTCGAGAAATAATGACTGCACATAGCCTGGTAGAAGCCTGATACTGCACTTGTGCAATGATCCCCTGCACAGAAGACAGAACTGTGTTCCTGTTGAAACGTTTTCTTGTGGATAGTTCCCATTACAAAGCGAGCCATCGGCATCAACTACTTAGGTCAAGGAAGACAGTAATAATTTCTGCCGCATTTCTATCCTGGATGTGATGAACAGCAGAGGGAAAAACATCCCTCATGTCAGATGTGAACGGATTGGAGTCCACGCAGGAGGTGTAATCAAGTCTCCTCAGATAGAGAACGCTCAAACGCTTTCTCACTGCAGCAATGTTCCATTGGGTATCAAAGCTACATGGTTTGTTGCCGCAAATGCTAAACACAGCGTTTTCCAGTTAAAATACGTGGATGTGTTCCCTCCAGTGTGACAGTACAGTTGTGTATTGTTGCGAATAGGATAACTGGATGAATCACTTTACACATTCAGCTGGCGAACAATCCTTTTGTGGGAAGAAATCGGTATAGAATGCAGGAAGGTGCACTGAGAGGTTCTTGATCAGTTTCCTATAGGAGCTGAGACAATACTGGAGGTTTTTAGAATCTTAAACGTGGACAAATCCCCAGCTCAGTGTGCAGTTTTATCTCACGTTGCTCTGTGAGACAAAGGAGCAATTTAAGGAGTTCAGACCAATGTTTCACTTTACTCTTTGACCACAGGGGAGTTGGTCGAGGTCTGCAGGACGACTAATGGGGTTCCACTTTTTAACAAGGCAGATAGAAACAAACTAGGGAAATACAGCCTAGTGAGTCTCACAGGAGTGGTCAGGAAAAGTTTGGGGAAACCTCTGAAGAAGAGATTTAATTGCAACTTGTCTAGGCAAGGTTTGATCAAGTAGTCATCAAGGTTTTGTCAGAGGAGGTGATGCCTAACAGATCTGTGGCCACAGACAAAATAAGTGTCATTGTATGTTCTTAGGTGGTGGGTTTGGGTTCCTGTCTAAATATTATTGAAAATGGAATTGTAGGCAGACATGTTGTGGCCAAGTAAATGTTCTGAGGAAGTGATCAGAGGGGAGTGAAAGTGATGAAGTGTATGTGGGTTTCACTGAGATCCAACACGGGAGACTGATAACACGGTAAAGACATAAGCAATTCACGATCACGTGGTGTCAGAGAAATTCAGCTCAATGGATCAGAGACCAGATACGATTAAACAAATTGACATCGCGGAAAAGACATTAACCAGCATGATATAGAACTGATTCTCCGCACAGATGGCCAGAATGTTCTCCCCCAAGCAGAGGGTACAGGCAGGTTTCATAGGGGTACAAAACAAAGGGGATAATTGTAAAGCAGTAACAGTACGGTGGTGAAAATTGTAAAGCGATTAAAACAAGAATAAACTGAATGGAATTTAGACAAGAGTCTGACAGTAACAATTGAATTGTAATTGACACTGGAAATTCCAGCCATCTCCCTTAATAAGTGAGAATTTCTTCTCGGGGATTCTTAACATTATTTCCTGTCTGCACGAGTATGCGTAAGTGTTCCTTCTCCTGGCATTCAGTTCTGTCCATTGTGTTCCCCCTGGGAGCAAATTCTTCCGCGGTCTCTCAGTCTGCCTCTTTGTTTATGCGCCATCGGTTTATATGGGAAACGAACTTGTGATTAGGGTATTAGGACTGAAGAGATGATCGAGGCTAGGAGCTTACTGTGAAGGCTATTTGAGAAGTGTTTTATTTGGTTTGGGAATAGCTTAGAATATCTGGATTCTCTATTCGCCTCTTTGGCCTAAACTGAGGCATTGTGGGTGTGTTCTATGTGTGTTAGCAGGCATGATTTCTGTGTTTCCTAGACATGCTTCTGTGTTTTTTATGTGTTTATGCTGTGGGTGGACAGTGTAGCAGATGTTCTCCCACAGTTCACACTTTTCTTGTTAAGAGCATGTTGAAAAAGTACAATATAGCCCGGACCAGGTAGGCTATCAGATGGTGGGGTTTCAGTGTCAGACAGGTAGTAGTCATTGTCTGAACCTGACCAAGCGTAGTTTGTGTCAGGGGAGGGGATTTCACTCCACTTGTTCAAGCTGGTTTGTGAGGAGAGCAGGGGTAAAAGTGCTGTACAAAACCTGCAGCAGCACATACGGAGGCCCATGACCAGGATAATGATACTCACAACCACAATACGGGATATTAGTTCCTCTAGTAGTTCAGTGCCCCGTGAGCCAAGCCAGGAGGTGGCCCAGGTCCACAGGTCCCAGTGGGACTCCGGTTCATTTTGGACAGTAGCAGCCTGTGGCAAGTGGTGTGTCAGGTCCGTTATATTTTCGCTGGGGTCAGGGAAGTAGGTACAGCAGTCTGTGCCAATGAAGGTGCAAGTGCCCCAGTTTTGGCCAGCCAGTTGTCCAGGGCCATTCTATTTTGTAGGGCGACAGTGCGAATGGCGACAGCGTCGGCATTCAGCTGGGCAAGTACTTCAGCCGTAGCATGTTATCTCCTCTAGCGTGGTGGCCAGTTGATATGCCTCTATGTCAAGGTGCAGGGTTTCGTAAGTGGACAGGAAACGGGGGTGGGGTGTATATCGTCTCTGGCAGTGAGGGCGCGTTTTCTGTGGGGAATAAGCTTCTGGAAGGGAGACGACTGGGAGTGGTAAATGAGTGGTACCACATACCATGTGTCAGACCATGACAACGCCAGCCGGGGTATGCCTTGTGGCCGCAGACAAAATAAGTGTTATTGTATATTCTTAGGTGGTGGGTTTTGGTTCCTGTCTAATTATTATTGAAAATGGAATTGTGGGCAGACATGTTGTGGCCAAGTAAATCTATGATGCTGCACTCTGCTACAGACCAGAATGCTGCAGGGTTCAAGAGCAGTGAGTTAGTTCACCACCTCCACCCAACCACCCATGCAGATGGCTGGCTTCTCGTTCGGCAGATGGTCCTCTGCATGACACCTGTGCGGTGGTGTCAGTGATGGTTAAGGTTGGGTTTTCATTTGAGAGGTTCTGGGCTGCGTATGACCATCCTGTGAATTTGTCGAGGTGGTATCCTGCGGATTTCCAGCAGTCTGAGCTATTAGCCACATGAATGGCCGGTCAGGTTAGCAGACTGAGCATTTTGTTCCCGAGGACCTGTCCAGTTTCAGCCACAACTCTGCCATCCCTGCGGTGTTAAAAGGGACTGCGCCGTGTGAAATGCGCCGGTGGGAATGTTCAGGTACATGGGCATATACTCAGCAGCTGGTCTGGTTTACCCTCTGGGCATACATGTGGGTCATGTCAAGGAAAATGTTCACCAACGGCTCAAGGTGGATTAAGTGCCCTGTTCTGTGTGCCTGTTACTGATCAGTGGAGAAGTGCACGTCATCCCAAAAGTGATGATCCCGATGGCTGCAGGGAGCAGCTGGATCCCTCTGTGGTGTCTGGAACAGTATCCTGTTCTCCTTGGTTGTCGTTCTGTGGAGGCTGAGCCCTCTTTCACCGGGTCGCATTCTGGTCTCCCTTGGAGCGTGACAGCTGTCGTGGTCGTGAGACAGATCATGAGTGGTCCTTTCCATCTACGAGAGAGAGAATCTTTCGGCAGGGACTGTCACGTTACCTACTGCCCAGTTTAAATGGGTGAAGTGGTTCCTGCAGTGGTGTGGACACCGCAGCTTTTTATTTGTTTGTTTGTTTTTATTTTACCCGCACACTATCGCCTAACTACGGTAGTGCTTATTATTTTTTCCCCAGTTGTGTGTACCAGTTTGAGACACAGTGAAGGACACAAGATACGCAAATCTGTATTCAGTTCCCATCAGCAGGAAGAAAAGAAACACCCAAGTGCCCAGTATACCGCAGCTTTTAACAAATCATAGTTTAAAGTAATCCTTCTCCTAAGGGCTTGAACGTAATCCAAGAGCGTTTCCTGTGTTAAGAGCAGCACCGTGTCATTGGCTAGATTTGGCGGTCCAGAAGCTGTGGGAATTGGTCGTTCCGTTCGCACTTCAAAGGGTGTGATTTCCGTTATTCGGTTTCACTGTCCTCTTACTGTATAAAACACCAGTGGCCGGCCATCTGGCCAAGCCAGTCCTGTGTCCTGAGTGATTTTGGGGAGGGTGGTTTTGAGGGTGCCGTTCATTCTCTCCACCATTCCTGATAACTGGGGGGTGGTACAGAATGTGGTATCTCCAGCGTATCCCGAAGGTGTAACTGTCAGCAGTAATGAACTTTGTGGTGAAATAGGCCCCACCCCCCATATGTTTCTTAGCGCCCTGGGATATAAAACCTCTTGTAATAACGTAATGCAGGATACATTTTACCACTGCTCTGGTGGCATTTTTTTTTTGTTGATGGGTAATGACTCTACCCATTTTGAAAACATATCGACAATAACTAGGACATGTTTGTATTCCTCTCTCTGAGGCATATGGGCAAGGTCAGTTAGAAGGTGGGTGAATGGACCCTCAGGAATTGGTACGTAATCATGTTTGACCATCGGCTTCCCTGCATTTTGCAGTAGACAGATGAGGCACTGTGACAGCAGGGCTTGGGCAGCTGCAGCGAATCCCGCTGCATTCCCAGAATGGCTGACAGCATCTTGCCTGTGTGTCCGATTCCGAGTGCCGCCAAGGCCAGTGAGTGCAGGTAGGCTTTCAGGTAGATGATGCAGCCATCGAGGTGGGTAAGAACCTGTAAGGATGGTGAGTGCACGGCATCAATGTGGGCTCATGCGGCCCTCTCTTCTGGTGTGGCGGCTTGCTGAACTGCTCGGACTGCATTGAGAGGGTCAAGGGACTCTGGAAGTTTCACCACCCTGGGGGTCTACAGGGTATAACTGACCAGGGGTAGTGTAGATTCCCGGGTGGCTGCATCAGCAGAGGCATTTGCTAATTGGACGGGGTCTGTGGCAGATTTGTTGGCATCATATATTATAATAGCGACAGCGGCGGGTAGCAGGTCTGCTTCTCGGATGTTGGCAATGTGTGCAGCATGTTTGATTCGTCTCCCTGCTGAGCCGATAAACCCCCCTGTTTCCATATTGTGCCAAAGTCCTGAACGACTCCAAAGGCACATCTGGAGTTTTTGTAGATAGTGACTGTGCTATCCTGTGCCAGTTTGCAGGCTCTGGTGAGAGCAAAGACATCTGCCACCTGTGTGGACACCCCATGTGGTAATGCAGCTGATTCGAGAGTGGTGAAGGGGTTGCAGAGGGCATGTATTGGTCTGATGGCAGGAAGGAAGAGCCGCTGGTGAAAAGAATCTGATCAGGGTTTTGTCAGACCTCAGGCCACCTGCTGAACCACGCGAAAGTGAGGACTGCAGATGCTGGAGATTACAGTAAAGATGAGAATGGTGCTGAAAACCACAGCAGGTAAGACCACAGAAGCAAGAAAATCAACGTTTCTGGCAGGAGCCGTTTGTCAGGAATGCTGAACCAGGTCCAAGAAGTTGTGGTTGTCTGCAGAATCATGTTAGGTGAGCAGAATTAGAGTGGTGGGTATCAAAGCTAGCGCACGGTGTAGGGAAAGGTTAACCTAGATCACCAAGCGACCTGATGACCAGTTCTCTGAGTTGCAGTAAAATGTTGGATTGCTGCTGAATTCAGCAGCAGGAAGATTGACAGTAGGACAAAACAATACACGGGTGATATAGCACAATGGGGGTGGCCTTATCCACTCTTATTGTGGCTGCTGCCAACGCGCACAAGCATTCCACTCATAACGGTGGTAACTAAACAATAGAAAACGCAACAGGGTGACGGAGATCCCCATGAAGCTGCGTTAAAATGCCAGATGCGAACCCTTCTGGCTTGGTTACATAAAAACAGAAGGGCCGGGATTAATCTGGACTCCCAGAGCAGGAGTGGAAATTATTTGTTGCTTCAGTTCAGTGAATGGCCATTGCATTTTGGATCTTCACTCCGTTCTGTTTACAGGAAGCTGCCTCCCATAAAGGTGCATTAATAGCACAATGGGTAGGAGTCCAAGGCCTGCATTTCTTTACCAGCCCCAGAAACACTTGCAGCTGCCTGTTTGTGGCAGGTAGAGGAAGCTGGGTGATAACAGCCAATTTCTCCATGGAGAGTGCTCTGAGGCCAAAGGAAAGATATTAGACATTTTGCTGACAGAGCTCCATTTTCTTGATAGGCACCCTGTGCCAGACTACAGAGCAAGGCCACTGTAAACTGCTTTCATTCAGTAGTGGAGGTGGAAGCCAATAGCAGGCCATTCGCGTACTGGAGGAACGTGCTGTGGCATGGTAGGAAAAGGGTGGACAGGGTGAGGTATACTGCAGCAGCACAAATTTGGGGCTCTCGAATACCCATAGGGAAATCCGGCCCATGATTGTTGCAGCCACCATATGTAAAAACATAAAGTTTCAGGGAACAACTTAATGCAGAATGATGCTGAGCAATGGTCGATTACAAGAATATCAGGAGGAGGAGGCGGGTACTGATCAGGAGGGCATTTGTGTCCGAGACTACTGGGAAGCAGGGGAAAACAATGGCATTGACAGCCCGAAGGTTTTGCACAAAGCGCCATTTTCATAGTCTTCGGGATAGTTAAGAAGGGAGTGTTGCATGGGCTGGTTGTGGGCCCGAAGATTCCCTGTTGCAGAGGTGATTCAATAACTGGTTTGATTCCCAATACTGTCACGGGTGATACGGGTATTGTTATATTGATGGCAGGATTGCTCCCTGTCTCAGTGTAACTGTACGTGATAGGGCGGAAAATAGCTGGCCTGCATAGGTCTATTGCTGTGCCCACAGTGATTATGGGATGTCAGCTAATAAGAGTGGGCTTTCGTTGGAAGAGGCAGTGCCTGGGCCTTGTTTTGGAAAAGTAGATGTAGTAATGCGGGAGCACAGCGCACACAAAACTCGCCCTGTCCAATCAGTGTCAGCTCTACTAAAGGATCTGTGTCTTGCCTAAAGGGTGTGAAATGTATTGTTGGTTGTGCGACACGCCCCATCATGGTTGTGAGATCTTTGGGGAGCCACCTGTTCTTAATTATAAAGGAATTGTGCGGGACTGCCGTTGGGTCTTTGCAGGCCAGCCTGCTCTGCGCTGAGTTGCACGTCTGCTACAACACTCTGTGGTCTAGCAAAGTATCTGACAGTGATGGAAAGTGGGGAGGTGATCTCGTGATGCGAGTCCATGAGTGGAGGCTATGTTGATGCTGGTTCCTGGGTGGCTGAAGCTGGACAGTGAAATTGACAGAAAAAACGGCCACCCACCTGAGAATGGGAGGATAGAGGTGTAGTTGATATCCGGGAGCGGAGAGGGTCAGGAAGGGCGAGGGGAGGTTCTGGCGGGCACAACCAGGGCCATGAGCAATACACTAATCTCATAAATAGCAACAGGGCTATTCCAGACTACTGTTTCAAACATCCTGGAATATTAGTGCACGGCCACATCCCAGAAAGTGCTGAATAGGGAGAAAGAAAGAACACAATAAAAGTGGGCCATAAAAAGTGAATTTCACCAATTACATTCTTGATTAGATTTCCTTTCCATTCCACCGTGTGCAGGACAGAAATAAAGGAAATGGGAGAAATGTTTGAACATAAAACATCGTAATTCATTGGAATCATTTTCCCTTTCGCCAGAACACCAAATAACGGCGGATAGAGTCACGGTAGGACTATGTTTCACAAACGCAATGAAATAACAATCTCTCCTCGGTTTTAGTGAAAACTCAACTTGCCTGGAAAAAGAACAGCAGCAGTAGAGCTGCTTGGGATTTTACATGCGGGAGGCAAACACGACCATGACAGCACAGAAACTGATCCCTTTGAGAGATACTGCACTCTCCCACACCGTCGTTAATTTTCCAACAAGCAAACCTACCAGGTCATTTGTTTTTCTTTGAACAGCTTTGACAGAAATGGCAGTGGTGGGATTGGAAGCGACGCCCCCTTTGAGACCAGCCACGGTAACACCCGCGCGTGCGTGTGGCCTATTTTCATACATTTTCAATTGTGCTCCTGCAAAACAGCAGATGAAAAAGCACACGGAAAACATTTCGCGGTCCTTGTCCTCCTCGAATAACAGCTGGGATATGCCCGACTCTGATATCAATTTCACAGCAGATAATGACAGCCCATCAACCCACACAAAACTCAATGGAAAGTTGAATCTATCTTCTGACTTTATTTTCAGCTACAAATGTATATGCGAGTGTGAGACTGCATGTTCTATCATGATTTGATAAAATAACCATGAGCTGCATGACATTACTGGAATTTCGATTCTTGATTTGATAAATTATTTCGACCATTGCTCGAAACAGAATGGAACACGAAACATACCGGATGACAGGGAAAATGCACAAAACTGAGCAGGTCGTTTTCCACATCATACCGTGCAGCATCGTTTCAGTTACTGCGACTGTTTTGCAGAATAAGCGTCCCAAAGAATGTTCTCCACTTGAAAAGCAGAGGTATCAGGTCAATCCGCGAAGGACAGATCACGTTGTGAGGATGCTCAGACCTCGGTGCCAGTATGAGTTGGCATTTCCTTGTCTTTCAGCTTATCCATGCAACTTGCTGCAGAATATCCACATCAGGACATGAGCGACATGGCTGCCAGCTGAGGTGGAAACCAATGTGGGAATCGATGGGAAGCGACTCAGAAAAGTTACAAAATTTCATGGTGCTTATTAGGGAAGCAGTTTCTGTTCTCATCAATGTAAAAGATAGTTTCTGAACATATTAACAGAAGTCAAAAAGTGATTATCCCACCCTCCCACACCACAACATGTCAAAGAGTTGCTAACTGTACGTGAGTGTTTTTTGTTCTCGATGTGAAAAGCTCTTTCCGCCTGAGTCACCTTCACATCTCTTGTTGTTGAGTGAATCACAAAGCAGGAATTTCACCAAACTGCAACTGCCTCACTTTGTTATCCCGCTTGCCTCCTCCCCTCCCCCTCCCTATTTACATTTTCCTGCTTATCTGTGATATTAAGATAACCAAATGGATGCGATGTCATTCTGTAGCCTGTCTGTTATTACCGCAGTCTCAGTTCCAACACGACTTAGATCTCGGTGCATACCTAAATATTAGTGACGCTATGACAGCACAACTCCAGAGGATCAGCTGAGATTGTAAATTCAGTTATTACTGTTGCTGATGGAATGAGCTGCTAACGTGCAAAAACATGATTCAGGACTTCTGGTGCTAATTCTCGCACTTTGAATATAGGCAGTCAGCTTCCATATGAGGCCTTTCAGAGACGACTTTGGGATACTTTGGACAGAGAGGCTATATTAGGAATCCATGGTGCACCGTGACCCTGCACAGCACCTTTCCCCTTGGCTTTGAACTGGGCCACCTGCGCAAGGAATGCAAATGTGTTACTGTTTTTCATCGAAGGATCAGAACGCGGGAACTACGGTCTTAAACAGGATGGCGCATGATCAGAAGCCAGTTGGAGAAACACTTAACAACGTTTCGCCCAGTACTTAAATGGAATTGCATTAGTTTTCACCCTGAGAGCGGATTTGCATGAGCAAACACAAAGCCAGGTTTGCTGATGGGAATGCAAGCAGGAAAGATCCATTCTCGTCCATCTAAAAGGCTGCGGTTGGGGAAAGGGCTGTTTCTGCCCAGTTTCAAACTGGGGACCTTTCGCGTGTGAAGCGAACGTGATAACCACTCCATACCAGAGACAAGTCCCGCCAGGGCCTGCTGTTATTCAGCGGTGCCCAGCTCTGTCATTTGCAGCAGTTCTCCGCTTCACCTTTCAATTTCCAACAGCCCGTTGTTGTCCAGCGTAATTGGCATCATAGAAAAAGTAAGAAAATCATGTGAAATTGCTTACAAAATTGCAAGTATCTTGTCAATGTATCGACTGTCGGGTGAGGCTGAACAGGCTGGGTCAATTTGCTCTGCAGCGTAACGGCTGGGGCATGATCTTATGGAAAGTTTGTAAACTGAGTATTTAAGTATTTTACCCAAGGTGGGGTGAGTTGAAAACTGGAGAGCGTAGGTTTCAGGTGAGAGGGCTAAAAGTTAAACGGGACCTGAGGCCCATTTCCCACACAGACAGGTGTGCGTGTATGGAATTGTTACCAGAGGAAGCAGAGGAGGTGAGTACACTCAGAAGGTTTTAAAGGCAACCGGAGGAGTTTCTGGATCGGAAGGGTTCAGAGGGATAGGGGCCAAGTGCTGGGAAGTGGGACTTGTTTAATTTTGGCTATGTGGTCAGCATGGACGAGATCCAGAAAGACTCTGTTTCCATGCTGTGTGCCCCAATAACGTTGTGTTACTAACACCGGCTTGAAAGGATAACTTTTAGCGTGGCTTATCATCGCTCACTGCGGCTGTTCACCGGAAAGATAGCATTGTGAAACACTGCAGAACCGAAAGACTTCCTTACTTTTGCCCCGACTGACCATACTTCGTGAAATATTCCCGGATCCTCAGTTGAGGATGTTTGCTGGTGGAAGTCACCTCACAACCCGTGTTATCTCGTAATGTATTGAGCAAATGGCAAAACAGTCAGCATTTAACACGGAACAGAAACAAAAATGACAAAGCAAATGCATTTTTCAGACACAGCGAAGCATGAACGCTGAATGTGATACAGACCGTGGGCATGAGCCATAAACTAATCTCACAACTAACAGCAGGGCAATTCCAAACTACTCTTTCAAACATACTGGAGCCTTAGTGCACCACCACTTCCCAGAAAGTGCTTAAAAGAGAGGAAGAATCAACTCAACAAGAATGGGCCATAAAAAGTGAAGTTCACCAATGACAGTCTCGATTAGATTACCTTTCCCTTCTCATGTCTGCAGGACAGAAATGAAGGAAACTTAAGACCATGTAACATCGTAACTCATTGGAAACATTTCTCTTTTGTCTGAACACCAAATAACGACGGGTCGAGTCACCGCAGGACTTTGTCTCACGACAGCGATGAAGTAACAGTCTCTTTTTGGTTTCAGTGAAAGCTCAACTCGCATGGAACGAAACAACAGTTATAGAGCCTGCGATTTTCGGTATGAGAGGCGACCACCAGATGGACTGTGACACCTTTGAGGGTGCCAGCATTCGCTACCACTGCATTCAACTCTCCCATACCGCTGCTTTTAGCTTGGATTTGACCAGAGCACTTTAACACGCTGTAGCGGTGGGATTCGAACCTACACTCGGCTGCCGAACAGGAACCTGAATCCCGCGGCTTAGGCCGCTTCGCCACGGTACAGAGGGTTGCTTTTGCTTCCCCCTAGTGAAATGTGCTGTTTCTGATCCGCAGGACACACTGCAGGATTTTAAGACAGCGCCCTCCTCCCTTCGACATGTCCCTGCTGGATAATATTCTGTTGTGTAGATGTGCCGCGGCTTTGCCAACATCACCGTGGTCTAACTCCTTACGTTCTGTTGGTCGAACTGAGATTCCACTCTGAATCACAAATGTGTCACAAACCACCTTAGATGTGCTGGCTCTCCACAGAGATAAATGCGTTTCTCTTTTGGTATAATTCTCTTGCCTTCTTCCTGTAACTCTGCACACTTTCACTTTCAACATAAACATCGAATTAGTTTTTAAATAACTCGATTGAATCTGCCTCTTTGTCAATTTCAGGCAGTGGTTTACAGACACTAACCACTCGCTATGTGAAAACATTTCTCGTCATGTACATTTTTCTTCTTTTACTAATGACTTTAGAACTCTGCTGAATTGTTCTCTATCCTTTCAGGCGTCGGGAGCATTCCCCCTTCCTTATTTCCTCTGTCTATCCCACTCATGTCTTGGAAAGGTTTAACAAGGCTCTCCAAGAAGAACTGCCCCAACCTTACAAATTACCTTTATTGTTGACATTCCTCATACACCACACCATTGCCATTAACCTCTTCAGCGCTGGTTCCAATCATTTCATGTCACCACTTCCTCACGTTTCATACGCAGAACTGTGTGAACAACCAAGATGGTGGATTTATTCAGAACATGATTGTGAGGCTGAGCATCCTGAATCACTTGTTTCGCTTTCACCACAAGTGGTACTTTGCCATGTCTACTAAAATGACACTTCTTACTCCAGAATTCAACGTTATTTCAAAGGGGGCAACTTCCTGATTTACACCTTTATTTTATCAAATAGCTGATAGGACGACCGGGCAAAAGTGAAATCAAACGAAAAAAGCGGGATGGCGACTTCAAGTAAGACATTCTCACATGCCAGTATGAACACAAGCTGCTGAGCGAAGATCATGCCCCCAGACAAGTGGCATTCTTACGTTTCCAACACCAAACCAGCTGAAAGTCGCTCAGATCCAACAACATTCTACTTTGATCTCGGGTTTCTAAGCACCAAAGTGTTTCAAGAGTATCGCCTTCTCATTCCGTCTCCTTGTTTACGGGACAGTGCTGTTTAACCCTTCCGCTTGGACTCCATCAGCAGAGTATTCAGTTATTTCCCTCCACCTGCAAGCAGTGTGAGGGGAGGCAAGCGAGGATATGCTCTCATCGGCAGAGCCAGTTCCATCAAGTGCTGGAAATCAGCAAGTTTGATTGTGAACTTTCTGTAAAGAGTATTTATTTGAGAGACCGATAAAGATGTTGAGTTGTTGGGAAAGACAGAATGTACTCCCGATTCTCTACCCTCAAGTAAATTGATGTGAGGACATTTTTGTGCAGCCTGTTTGCTGTTCAGAATCCATCTTCACACAGCAATCCTGCAGAAAGGCTTTTGTATCAGTGACATCGGTTTCTTTGCTGTAATCGGGCAGCAGTTAACACCTGAGCCCCAGCTGTCCTAGATGAAGAGAATGCGAATGAAACCCTCAGTCACTGAGAGTCATTCCCACGGTCCTGAGCTGCGGAGCTGCAGACAGTCTAACGCGGAAGGGAGGGTTAACAATGAGACATTATTTCACCGTCAGCCACTCTGTCCCAGAGACAGGACGAGGGGCAGCATCAACGTGTGGCATCACTCACTCGCTGACAGAAGCTGTTCAGCCCATCGAGTCCACGGCAACTCTCTGTCGTTTGTATATCTCTGTGGTTATTCATAATTGGCGATCTATGACCTAATAATGCGGAACTGTGTCAGTGTCATAATGTTGTCTCAAACAAGTTGATCCAATTGTTTGTCACGTCTTTTCATTTCACGGGGAGGACATGGCTGTGTGAAACAGCGTGGGGAATAACTGCAGGGCGTCATGCGTATAGAGCACTCTACAACTGATATACATTACCTTCACCAGTTTATTCCCAGCTCTGGCAAATGATTTTGCGAATCAGATCAGAGCATACCGACAGAGAACAGGAAAAGAGCTTCCCGAACTTCACGAGTGTGTTTCCTCACCTGTGTCAATTTGGCGGGTGTATCAGTTCGAAATATTCATTTCAGATACATTGAGTGAAAGGAAATGGAAAGTGAAACAACATGCAATACGTAGAATGGAGCTATGTTATAGAGGAACACTGGCGGGGTCAGTACACACACTGAAACGTGGAATTGTCAACGAGCAGAGGATGTTTTCAATCCATTAATTTCCGGGTTATGATTCCCAATAGGCTCCAGCTGGGCCGCTCTGTTAGCGCTGACTTTAGCATGAATTACACTGTCTTCAGCATTTCGCCTGGCGTGTAGCATATACCGCAGAGGATGATGTTGAAAGGTCTTCACTATTATTGTGTGTGGCGCAGGTGTGTCCCGGCTGTGTCTATATAACCTGTGGGCAACTTCCACATTCTGTTGCTTTAACTGTGATTTAATTTAGAATCAGAAAATATGTCACAGTGCAAAGTGAAGCCATGCTCCCCACCTTCGCTGTGCTGGCACTGAACAATAAGGAAATGTCTGTGTGGTTTGATTGATTGACTTTATTTGATTGTTTGATTGTCACATGTACCTGAGTTTGCGATGTTAAAGGCAAATCACACTAATCAAGGACATGCAGATTACCGTGTGAGTAAAAACAACATTTTGGACAGCTTAAGGCTTTCAGGTTAATTCACACAGGACGTGCGCTCGGCAAGATCCACGTTAAAAGGATCGGCATCATTTGAAGTTAGGGAATCAATTTCTCAGTCTAGTAACGGCCGACAACAAGTTGCTGGTGTATGTCTTGAAGCTTCGGTATCTTGATCTGACCTTGATCTCATCGAAATTTTGCCTTCTGAGTCAAATATAGAATTAAATGCAAAACTCCAGGGCTCAAGTGTGACTTTTCACACGTACATCACCCACCCGAGGCGACATCACACCCAAGACCAACGAGCCAGAACCGCAGCTTGTGCGGGATCGATAAATCAGGTAAGTCTGTTTGTTTAAAAATAGGCTTTTTCTGTTGTTTCGGAGTGAAGGCAGCATTGAGATTTAATAACATTTCCTTGACATTCTGACCTCCAGTTTCTCGGAAGCTGTGCTAGCCACTGTCCCCGCGAGAGGGCTCCCACCATTGGCAGCTGGACGAACTCATCTTTAATTGCAATCAGTGTCGTGGGAGAGAAACGTGTACGCGCTCTTCAGCTCCATATCAAACACGGGTTTAGGGATCGGGACGGGGGCTAGAGGGAGTGGGAGTTATGAAAATTCTGGAAAGTTGTACAAAGGGGAGATCACGCATGCACAGGAACCCATCTTCTTTTGGGAACCTTGTGCAAATAACGCCATCTGAAACAAATAGAAAAGTGCAGAACTGCAGGGAAAAAGAGAATCTCTCCCAGTCATCGGGAACTGTGTCTGTGTCCTCCTCAAAGTCACATCGAAGCCTCTGCTGTCTGAATCAGCATGGGATGTTACTGCAGCGAGTCCTGTCGCTCAGGCACACTGCACCTGATGTGTATAAGTTTTATCACATTACCCCAAACTCAGAGAATAGATTTCACAGCTCACATAATCCCAGAGTGACAGGGAACAGAAAAAAGCGATTCAGACAATCATCTTTACACCCATGGGAAAGAAAACGGATGTCTGAGAGCAGATAGTCTCGACCACTGTTGTTGTCTGTGTGACAACAACCAGGAAATATTTATCTTGCTTCTTAAAGCAGGTGTGAAAATTTGCTGAGCATAGATACATCTACCTGCTGTTAGTGAAATGATGAACAGCAGAGTACAGTTCACAGAGTATGGTCTGACATCTGGTTTATGGGCTCAGCACGCTCCAACTGTGACCCCCTGCTCACAGGATTTGAGCACAAACAAAGGAATGACTCAGTGACAAAATCTGTTGAAACGGAAATCTGTGAGGAATTGAAAGCGATGGAATGAAAAGCCCCTTGAGAGCGGGATGTGACATCATCTGTGAAGGGGTTGTTTTCCAGACTTGAGGAGAGTGGGCAGTGCTGTTTCCATGGGTCAATATCAGGATAGATAAACTGAATCAGTGTCGAATGTTATTGTAGGGAGCCTTGTCGCCGAGACCCAATGTTCCTTTTGTACAATGGTACAAAAACACGGACGTTTTGTGCAGAGGGAACAACTTCAAAATCGTTAATGAGGCAAAATGCACAAATGAGCAAAACAACAAAGCAACCATAGGAACTGGTGTTACGTGACTGGGTAAACCCCCTCTGCTAATGTAAACCAGCAAAGCAGAAAGGATTCATCCTGTGCTGTATTCTGTTAAAATTCAACAGGCAAATAACTATCCCAAAAAATCACTATTTAAAGTTAACATTAACAATTTTATTGTTATTTTTAACATGTGACAGAGAACAATCAACTTTCAACTACTTACAACTCCTTTCTCTAAACCTTCTGGTCTACAATACCTTCCCTCACCCCGACCCCATTAACATTTACAAAAGAAAATCTAATTAACAAACCAGCTAGTTGTCGAATCCTCTCGTTGTATCTTCCTCTGTAGATTGTTTTCTCCAGGCCGGTGTTGATTCTTTTTTTCTATGCAATCTATTTCTCCAGATAGTCACCTCTTGGAGATTTTAATAACATCCTACATCTGTTGGCCTTTTAGCTGTTCTCTTTGCTGTTCTTTGCAGCTCTAGGTAACCGTTCAAAATATCTTATATTTGTCTCACAAAACGTCGGATCGTTTCATTGGTTTTAACATTGTAAAAATACCAAATTCAAACTTGATTGGGGCATAATTTAAGCTGATTGGCCGAGTTCGAATTTGTTTTTTGCATCCATGTAACACAGCTCTTAGTTGTTTCGACCAACTGTTATGTTGTTACCTTGTTCTGGACTCCTTGTGCTAGCCAGATATTTCAACACCATTAATAGTACATTACACCCAAAACTTCATAACACTGGCATTTGTCAAGAAAGTCTATTTCGCTCAACATCGCTCTCTGTCAATCTCATCTGCCTGAGATTTGAGCAATCTCTGGTCTATGTTAATCAAAACTGCCCTATTCTCATAACCTCAGATTTAACCCGCCCCCTTATGTATGTCTTACAATATTAATTGATTCCTCACTGTGTTACTTAAGCACACGTTGAGAAGAAATACAAATGAGAACAACAGTCACCTGTGTGACTGCGATTTGACCCAATGTTGCTGCAGCCAACTGACTCAGCTGTAAGTGAAATAGCCCACACCTTTCCGCTACCGGTAAAGAGATTGCATAGTATAGTGGTAAGTTTTCATAAGTTGAGTTAGACCCAGCATCATTACGCAGGACGACATTTACTGAGATATAAAGACATGATGAAGTACACGGGGGTTGGGGGGTGGAATATGGTTAGGAAGGATATGATCAGAGTTTCCATGACACAAAATCGTTTGAGACGACGGAAATGAGATTCCACGCAATTTCATCAACAGATGCCTAAGGGAAAGACAACGGAACGAGGACATTCCGCAACCCAATGGACTAGCCACACTACCATACATCAGGAGCATTTCCGAACTGACAGCCAGACTACTGCGACCACTAGGACTCATAACAGCACACAAACCAACAGCCACTCTCATACAACAACTCACCAGAACGAAGGACCCGATACCCAGCATGAGCAAAACCAATGTAGTGTGCAAAATCCCATGCAAGGACTGTACAAAACACTACATCGGACAAACGGGAAGACAGCTAACGATCCGTATCCATGAACACCAACTGGCCACGAAGCGACATGACCAGCTATCCTTAGTCGCAACACACGCAGATGACAAGCAACATGAATTCGACTGGAACAACACTACCATGATAGGGCAAGCCAAACAGAGAACAGCCAGGGAATTCCTAGAGGCATGGCACTCATCCACAGACTCTATCAACAAACACATTGACCTGGACCCAATATACCAGCCACTACAGCAGACAGCTGGAATTGACAACCGGAAGCGGCAGAGACAGGCCACCATAAATGCCGGAGGAAACATCACAGAAGCGCTTCATAGGAGGCTCCAAGCACTGAGGATGTCACCTAGACAAGGGACGAAACGTTTGCAACACAAATTCCCAGCTCGGCGAACAGAACCACAACAAAATAGACTTGATTGAAAACTGGGTTTCCGTGGGTCGCTGCGTTGTTTGGAGACAATGTTATATTATCGCTGACACAGGGCTTCTCATTCGGTCGGCTTCAATTTGGCACAGAATTCGATTCAACGACACTTCACTAACTTCCTTCTTCAAGTGCCTACTGACAACACGAAACATACTGCACTCATCATCAACTTTATCATGGCTACATCCAACGACATGTTGCACAGTTTTCATGAATACTGAAGATAGAAGAATGTTTTGCAAGAGTAAATTGAATTTCAATTTACATTTTAAAGTGTTAATAATCCAGAGAAAGATACTGAATTTCCCAAATTCATGTTTATTTCCTTGGCCAGAACTCTAGCCAGGCAAAGGGGAAACCTGTCCCTGAATCCCCAATATCCACACTGCCGTTTGCTCCATGTGCACAGTTGGAAACCTGTGTGAAGGAGCATGCAGTCTTCAGAGTGCCTGGGAGAATCCTCCACTGTCTGATCTAAAGCTGCAACAGAAGCTGTGTATTCCAGCTGTGAGAGCAGTGGGATAAAGGACCTTGGTATTCCGTGGTGTGGATTCACAGGGTCCTCATCATGTTATTGTTTATAACTCTCTATCAGAAACAGCACAGAGAGGAATAGATGGGGACCATTTCGGTCGCCAGTGCTACCCCGCCATTTGATGTCATCATGGCTGACCGAACCATCAATGTCTTTTCCCAGCACATCCACATCAACCTGTCGCCCAAAGGGAAAGAGACACTGAATAAACCGAAAAAACTCTGCAACTGTGGGAGGGAAATGTGTTTAGAGACAGTGGGCTTCTGCAGTGGGTTTTGTGAATGAGAGGCCGATTCTGGGCTGATCAAGTTTCAAGTGATATGATTCCCTCAAAACTCACCACCCAGAAAGTGAGGAATCTTCTCTGGTCAGTAGCAGGGCGGAGAACTCCAGACGATGGGAACTGATGATGAATCAGCAGAATGATCATTCATTCAGCTGAAATCCGAACTAAATTCCGATTCTGGTCGGACTCAAACCCACAAACTTTGAATCGCAATCTTAACAATGCAGTAGAAGTCCAACACGTCTTTCATTGTGCCACAGAGCTGTACTAGCCTCCATTTTACTACACCTGATTATACGGTGTTCAAGTCTCTCATCAAACATCTGTTTATCCTCGCCCCAGTTTACAGTACTTGGTCCTCATCCGTGCATGCTCTAGCTCCTCAAGTGCTCGATTCAGTACTCCTGAAGCATTTTAATGACTCTTATCTTCACCACACGTTCAAATAGTGAGTTACAGACAAACGACACTCTCAGGATATAAACATTCTTCCTAAACCTATTCTGAACATTTTCTCTCTCGCGTTTAATCTATTTCCCTGGTTATTAATCCTTCCCATAAGAAGTTTATTCCGGTCACACATATCTATCCCCTTTCTGTGCACGTTAATCAATTCTTCTCTCAGCTTTCTCCGCTCTCAGATAAAGAGCCCCAGTCGAGCTCATCTATCTTTGCAGTGGCGTGTGTGCAGTGCTTTCAAAGCACAGCAGGTCAGGCAGCATCCCAGCAGCAGGACAATTGATGTGTTGGACATAAGCCCTTCATCAGGAATGAGACTTTTGAGTCGGGGTTGAGGGAGGGGAATGGGAGTGGTGGTCAGGTAGCTGGGAAAGTGATAGGTGGATAAAGTTGAGGGAGATGGTGGTAGTTCAGAGGGGGGATTGTTGGCCGTGTCCAGAGAGCAGTGCCTAGTTGGAGGCTTTGCACTGGGATAATGTCGGGGGAGGTGAAATGAGGAAGCTATTAAAATACACATTTGGCCCATGTGGTTGCAGGGTCCTAAGGTGGAATATGGGACGTTCTTCCTCCAGGCAACGGCCGGTAATGCAATGGCGGTGGTTTGTGCCAGAAGCAGCGATTCTCTTCTCCACAGATGCTGTCTAACGTGCTGTGCTTTTCCAGCACTACACTCTCGACTCCGAGCTCCAACACTTGCAGCCCTCACATTTGCTTTACTTTTCAGGGCAAATGGTCGAGCTCAGGCACCACCTTGGTAAATCTCCTCTGACCACGCTCCGGTGCAAACACACACTTCCTGAAGGCTGGCAATCAGAACAAAATAAAGTTATCCAAAGAAAAGCAGAAATAACGGAACAAAATCAGCAGGGCTAGTGCATCTGGGGAGAGATTTTCGAGCCAAACGATCCGCCTATGGAACGAATGGTATGTGTAGGTGGGGGAGGAAGATGAAAGAAGGTGGGCAGGGTCTAAAATGATTGAACTCGATATTGGGTATTGAAGCTTGCACGGTGTCTCAGCAGGAAATGACGTTCCGCTCTTCCAAATCGCGCTGTGCTATGCGGGAGCTCTGCAGCAGACCAAACTGAAATGGAGGCATGGAAACACAGTGGGATGTTGCACTGACAGGAACCTGGAAGCTCACGGTCTTATTTTGCTTGCAGAGGGAACGAAGGTGTACACACGTTTGTCACCCGCTCTGTTCTTCTCTCCCTGTCTGGACGAGATCACATTGTGAGCAGCATTGCACCTTCTTGGTGCCATATGGGGAAGTACTGGAAGTTAAGAAGGATTGGACGATGGCGTACAGAGAGAAGGTTTCCTGCATAGTGCCGGTATTCAGTGGTATGGGCTAGTGGGGGAAGGGCAGAATCTATATCTTCCTGAGCTTCCTGCTATAAATACGCAGCCAACTAAGGAGCAAAAGTCTTTAATGATTTTCATTCCAACACTGACACGAGGTACAGCTTGCAGAAGTCACGTGTTTGCACTGTCATTGTCACTCTGTCTCCCCGAGAACAGCAGTACTCCCCCACATTGATTCAGACAGAACAGTTCTTCCTGTGACATGTCCCTTCGAGAATGGAAGTACAGGTATTAACAACCAGTCCTTGGAACGGAGTATCTGTATTGCTGAATAACAACTACTAAACTGTCCATACTCCATTTCAATTAACTTGACCCATAGCCATGTACATCTTGGCATCAGAAAATTCACATCTGAATATTTCAGAAAGTTCTGGGGATTTCTGCCTCTTCGATCCTTGCATGCACTGTATTCCAGATTTCAACCACCCACTGTTTGAAAACGTTTTTCCACGCACTAACTCTAATCTTTCCGCCTCTGACCTTAAATCGTTGGCCAACCGTGGTCGAAGTCTCCATCAAAGTGTAACATGTATTCAGTCTATGCTATCCATATCCCTCAGTGCTTTCTACATCTTAATCATGCTCCCCTCAACCTCCTCTGCTCTAAGAAAAACAACTCTAGTTTGTCTAATCTCACTTTTTCAGACCAGACAATATCTTATCAAATCTCCCCTGCATCGTTTCCAGTGCTATCACATCCCTACTATAACGTAATTTGCATAACTACACACATTGGTCTCTCTTGAGCCGAATGAACAAGTGAAATAAATGATGGGCAATTCGACAAAAAACTGCCCTGTGCCCTCTCCCTGAGCCTGATGTTTCAATAATCGCTGGTCCATGTCAGTAAAAGCTGCTACATGAGGATTGATCTCACAACCGCGGTATCCAAATGGATCAACTAGTTTGAAGGCCCCGATGGTGAGACTTGGACATAGTCACCCAGAAACAGTGAGCACAGCAGCACAGACTGAACCGGGTCAATATGAAAGTGATTGTAAGGGAAATGGGAGGGGGAACTTAAAGGAGGTATGTGTTTGCGGGAGGGAGGGAAGACTCCAAGAAAGGGTGAGTCTGAATCCTGATATATGACTCGCAGAGATGTGTGTGAGAGAGAGGGGTTTGATGGAAAATTAATCATAATCTCTGAGAATGTTTTCATGTAAAATCAACTAATTTCTTTCTGTGTTTCCTCTGCATGAGTCACAAGGAAGAAAATGCAGTGACTCGGATTCCAACGGCCACAATGCAGAATATTTTATCATTGAAACCATTATTGAGTCATGCAGAGACACGTGTTTAAAAACAACAATAATTACAGTGACAGAGGATATGTTAGGAAGAGTAGCAGATGCACAACAGAAATATTAGGCGAGGGATAGCAGACATTTGGGAATTCAGAATTGGCTGAATTTTAAATTCGATATCCTCAGACGCTGTGGTGGTTCCATCGGACTGCATGTTGAAGACTGAGTTTGATAGATTTCGAGAAACAAAAAGTTTCAGGGGATAGTGCGAGATATTGGTGCAATGTATGTCTCAATAACAATGAGTTATAAAACTTTTGCTTCACTAACTTACCCACACAAGGAGGTAACCATTGCTGCAGTCAGTAACACAACCCCAGTTCCTAGAACCAGAATCAGGCAAATATTGTGGCGCAGCCGCTAATATCAAACTGGAAGTGGGGGCGGAAATGAGCACGTGAAGCTATTCTGTGGCACCAGTGACATGATTGGTATAGGTGCAGTCACTGAGTCATAGAGATATACAGCATGGAAAAAGACTCTTTGGTCCAACCCGTCCATGCCGACCAAATATCCCTACCCAATCTAGTCTCAACCCTGCCGATATCCCTCGAAATCCTTCCCATTCTTGTACCCATCCAAATGCCATATTAATTTTGCAATTGTACCAGCCTCCACAACTTCCTCTGGCAGCTTATTCCATACACGCACCACCCTCTGTATGAAAAGATTACCCCTTAGGTCTCTTTAATATCTTTCCCTTCTCAACCTAAGTCTATGCCCTCTAGTTCTGGACTCCCCACCACCAGTAAAAAGACATTGTCTATTTATTCAAGCGTGTGAAATCCTGAGGATGGGAGTGCCTCTGGTCAAAGGTGAAATGGAAGGGCATCTTGGTCTCAATTTTTTATATTATTAAGATTCAGCAGCAGCATTAACCATCACTGAGGATTGGCTCAGAGGAAGCGTGCTGGAGCCTTAAGTGAGAGGCCGATGTGTTGAAAGCATTCTCAGAGATTTTCCTTAACAAAGCGGTATTTTGTTATTTTGACAGGAAGAACTGCTTTTGCTCACATCATCTCCACATCAGTGTCTTGCTCCAGTAAACACTCCAATCCAGCGTACATTGCTTCCATTCCAACACAGAAATGCGTAGTATTCTCTCTCCATCTGGGATCATCTAAATTGCCAATGTCATTCTTTGAATGGGGAAATGCAACAGAGAGTTGTTAGTGCAGCGGCCATCTATTGGGCTAGTAAACGTTGGAGACTGGAACGTGGCAGGGGCTGTTATTTAAATTCGATGAATAAAATCTGGAAAACGAACCCAACCTCAGTAACAGAGACAATAACTTTAATATGCTGTAAACTCATTCATTCATGTCCCTTCGAAAGGGAGATCTGCCGACCATAACGAGTCCTGTCAACATGTGACTCCAGACCCACAACAATGTGGTTCACCCATAAATACTCTCTGACTCAATTCAAGGTGAATTACGAATGAAGAACTAATGGTCTTCAGACCAATGATAACAACTTTTCGTGGGAGAATAAGGAAGCATAAAAATACATGGACAACGGGGGAAATGGGAATCGTGTCTGTGTGGACTCGAATTCAACTGTTTATTAAACTAAGTAGACCAAAGGATTCCTGCAACGCCAAGAAGTCAGGGCCATGGGGTGACTGCAGGAAGGGATTCAATTACCCGCTGAGGTGTAAACTCACTTGCTCAGTCAGAATGCGCACAGGTCACTCACCACATCCATATGTGAGAAGTAATCACTCCGGAGAACAACTGACAGAGTGAACAGTAAGTTTACAAATAACAGCAGGAGGTCGATTCTGCTGTTATCGCAGCTGTTAACCCCAACCAGCAATGAACCATGTTTGTATGCGTGTTTCCAGTGGAGTTCCACTGTTTTTTGATTTAGACCAATGATTTAGACTTAGTTGTAGGAGCCATGATTCAGAGGTTTGCTGATGATTCAACAATTGGTCGTGTAGTTGACTAAAACGAAGAATGTCAAAGGCTGCAGGGATGTATCAATAAGAAGGAAAGGAAAAATGGCGAATTGCATTGAATTCAGACCAATGAGTGTTAACGAAACTGGGGAGAAGAAACAATAGCAATGAGTATTCTGTGTGGTGTAGACAGACAAAGAGATCTTAGAGTGGATATTCATGATCACTGAAAATCAATGGACAGGGGAATCAGTTGGACGGAAGTACGTACTGTAGATGCTGGAGATCAGAGTCAAGAGTTGAGTGGTGCTGAAGAAGCACAGCAGGCCAGACAGCATCCGAGGTGCAGACAAAAAATGACGTTTTGGGCAAAAGGCCTTCATCAGGAATAAGGCTTGGAGCCTCGAGGTTGGGGAGATAAATGGGTGGGGTGGGGTTTGGGAGAATTTAGCTGAGACAGCAATAGGTGGATGGATGTGGGGATAAGAGTGTTAGTTCGGAAAAGAGGTTGGAGTGGATAGGTGGGAAGGAAGACAGACAGGTGGAACAGGTCAATAGGACAGTGCCAAGCTGAAAGGTTGGAACAAGGGTATGGTGGGAGGTGAGGGGAAATGAGGAAACTGGTGAAATCCACATTGATGCCATGGGGTGAAGTGTCATGAGGCAGAAGATGAGACGTTCTTCCTCTAGGGGTCGGGTGGTGAGGGAGTGGCGGTGGAGGAGGCCCAATACCTGCATGTCCTTGGGAGGGTGGTGGGCGGAGTTGAAGTGTTCGGTCACGGGGCATTGGGGTTGATTGTTGCCGGTGTCCTGGAGATGTTCTCTGAAGCGCTCTGCGAGAAGGTGCTTGGGGCCCCACTGTAGAGGAAACTGCATCGGGAGCAACGGATGCCATAAATGACATGTGTGGAAGCGCAGGTGAATCTTTGATGGATGTGGAAGGCTTCTTTGGGGCAGTGGGCGGAGGTGGGGGTGTGTGGGGCAGGTTTTATAATTCATGTGTTGGCAGAGGAAGGGTGCCGGGAGGGGAGCGTGGGTCATTGGAGAGCGTGGACTTGACTAGGTAGTCATGGAAGGATTGGTCTTTGCAGAAAGTGGATAGGGGTAGGGAGTGAAAAATATCCCGGGAGGTCAGTGTTACTGACATTTTGTTAGAAACCCACTGACTCTCACAGCTATCTGGATTTCAACTCGTCCCACCGCACCTCTTGCACCAATGTTATCTACGCCTCTGCCGCATCTGCTCCAAGAGGACCAGTTCCACAACAGAACACAACAGATTGCCTTCTTCTTTAAAGACCGGAACTTCCCCTCCCATGTGGTTGAAGATGCCCTCTAACGCATCTCATCCATGCCCTGCACATCCATCCATGAACCCCATATCCCCAAACACAACAAGGACAGATCAAGGACACGAGGAAGGACCTCAACTTCCATTCCACCAAATCTCCGCAAAAATCACATCATCCGCAGACATTTTCACTACCTCTAAATTGACCCTACCACCAGTGATATATTTCCCTCCCCAAACCCATTCGTTTACCTCAACGTCCTTTCCCTCCGCGACTACCTAGTCACGTCCATGCCGTCAAATGACCCACCATTCCCTCCCAGCAACTTCCTCTGCCACCGAAGGAATTGCAAAACCTGCACCCACATCGTACCCCTCACCTCTGTCCAAGGCTCCAGTGGAGCATTCCACATCCATCAAAGGTTCACCCACACTTCCACAGATGTCATTTATTGTATCTGCTGTTCCAGATGCGGTCACCTCTAAATTGGGTAGACCGGATATCTTCTGACAGAGCACTTCAGAGAACATCTCCAGGATACCTGCAAGAATCAACTCCACTGCCCTATGGCCAAACATTTCAACTTCGCCTCCCACTCTCCTGAGGAAATGCAGGTCCTGAGCTACCCCCGTCGCCACTCCCTCACTACACAACGCCTGGAGGAAGAACGCCTCATCTTCTTCCTCGGGACCCTTGAACCCCATGACATCAATGTGGACTTCATCAGTTTCCTCATTCCCACTCTGTCATCTTACCCCAGTTCTAACCTTCCAGCTCAGCACCGTCTTCCTGACCTGTCCCAACTGTGTATTTTCATTCCCACCTATCTATTCCACCTTTCTCTTTGACATATCACCGTCAACCCCCACCTCTATCCATCTACTGCACTCTCAGAGACCTTCTCCCCAGATCCACGACCTCCAATTTATCTCTCTACCCCATAGGCTGCCTGTCTCATTCCTTATGAAGGGCTTTTGCCCGAAACGTTGATTTTTCCTCAGATGCTGACGGACTTGCTGTGCTTCTCCAGCACCACTTTCATCTTGAGGGGAATAAGTTTACTGAGAGGGAATTTGGATTTTCCTGTTGTTGACCACAGACAGTTGCAGCTAGTAGAACTTTAGCAAACACCGGTTTAGGGAATAGCTAAAGGTCTGAGCAAATGTCTGGTCACTGCATTAATCAACATTTATTAAGTTTTTAGATTAAAGATGGAGGGCTGAAGTATGCAACTTTGCCCATCAACACTGATTCACCACTCAATGAGTTTATCATTGATTCCTTTCAAAGTCAGGCTGCTATTGGCCTTGGAGGGGAACTTGTAAATGTTGGCGTTTCGTTGCATGTTCCAACCTTGTCCTGTTCGTCAGTAAAGTTGTTCAGCTTTGAAGCTTCGGTCGAAAATTCTCGGATGACTTACTCCAGTGCATCATGTAGTTGGTGCACTCTGCTGCTATTGTGCCTTAACGGTGACCGGAATAAATATTCAGGTATTGAATCGGGTACAATCAAGTGACTGCATTGTCGTGGATGGTGTCCAGTTCCTTTTGTGTTGTTGAAGTCACACCCATCTCGGCAAATGGAGAGAGTTCTGTCCCACATCTCATTTGTACCTTGCAAACGATGTAGGATTCACGGAGCAATGAGTTGAGTTTACAATCCGAAACTGTCTACAAACGGATATGTTTTTGTTGTGAAAGTATTTATATAGCCGGTCTCAATTCGTTTTCCCCAAATTCTAGCTCCGTGGACGATTACACAGGGGAAGTTGGTTACAGTAAAGCCATTGAATGTCAATGGAATATGATTAGGTTCTCATTTGTCTGATTTATAATTACTATATTTTTTTCTTGTGCGGACCAATCTGATTCCAATCGCTAGCTGATTTCAAGTTCCAATTCTCGTCTGTGCTTGAAATTTCAACCGTTGCCTCACATAAATTTCTCCACCTGCCTTAATAATATGTAAGGACGCTATAAGGGACAGCAGAGATTTACAAACATGGTGCCAACCCTGTATAACATGGAGCTCTATAATGACATAATAACAATTATAAACGTTCAATATTCATGGGACCTTGACAGGGTAGATACGGGCAGATGGTTTGCCCTCTGGTATGAGGAGAGCACCAGAGCACATGAACTCAGAAATAGATATTGCCTAGTTAATTCAGAAATGAGGAGGAATTTTATTGCTCAGGGCCCAGTGATTCTGTGGAACTCTTTCCTGAAACTGTTGTTGAGGCTGATTTGTTGTGTATTTTCAAACTGTGCCAGGCAGATATTTAATCAGAAAGTCAATGAAGCATTATCGAGGTTAGGCAGGAGAATGGAGTTGAAGATTATCAGATCAGCCATGAGTTCGTTGAATGGTGGAGAAGACTCGATGGGCTGAATGGCCGACTTCCAATCCTACATCATTTGATGCAACGCCTTATTTTATTGATAAGTTTAGAATTCTGAGGGGCTGGGATGAAGTGATAGAAAAGGTTTCTCAAACTGATCAGACAGATCAGGAACTAGGCTCATAAACTGATGAACAAGAAATGTTCTGTGGCTTGGAGTCATAAATGGCACTGAGCACACCACAGATGGGTATGTGCAGAAGTTGTGATTGCTAAAGAAAACTGGTGGATCTAATGTTGTTGGCAACTTGGTGATCACGCTGGATGATGGATCGTGGTAAGATTCAAACAGCAAAAGGTTGTGAAAGAATGAATGATTCGTTTCATTGTAAAAGTTTTCTGCGGTTCCAATTCAATTGACTGTTTAAAATACTGATCAGAACTTTGTGTGGAGTGTGACATTAAAATTCACAATCCCACTGGATAAACTATTACACCCGATCTCTCCTTATTTGTTCCCCTTTCATTCGATGTAAATTCATAGAAAGTCAAGATGGAATGAAAGGAGGAAAGAAACGTTGCCCTCCTTTTCATTATCCCAATGTAACTTACAACAGAATCAAATTGCTTAATTACAACTTTGATGAGGTATCGATTTATCACAAATCTCCAGTACAATGAAGGGCAAGAGCAAGATTCTCCATCCAATGTACATTAAAGATACGAGGCACAAAGGGAAACCACAGCTGCTTATGATGGAAGGAACAGTCAGAGAACGATTCAAATCCACACATGCGCAATGGAAGAGCAACCCGTCGCATTAACCTCTGGGTCACTTCAGCCCATTGCAAAGGGGCTCACATGTGACCACATCAAGATTACATATGGTACACACAGGGGATAAGAAATTCCCTGAGCGGAATCGAATCCACGCCATTATGTTTCTGCTTTCAGTGGAATAATAATACCAGCAAAATCCAAGGGATTGACCTCGTCCTTGGAAGGAATACCTTGTCCTTGATTTATTCCGAGTCGGAACTGTCTCACAATGAACCAGCAAACATGACATTCCCGTCACATTCACACGCACATTTAGTCTTGACGCATAGTTTCTTCAGGCAGTTTCTCTCTCACGTGAAGAAGTATATATGGAGAGAGAAGTGAATGTGATGTTTTAGCTCGATGGGCTTTCTCATATGACTGAACCCGAACTGGGTAAAATTCCCGGAAATGCGGTGTTGTTCGTTTCATTTTGTTAATTTTGCTGCAACTTCACTCTGTTCATTGCAATGATCGGAAGTAAATTGGATTTATATGATTGGAACGTTAAATGTTGCATTCAATTTTGCTCCGAATTTATTTCAGCTTAAAGAAAATACTGATGAGAAAAACAGAAGGTTAAACTACAAAACAAGATGCCAGTTTTGATACTCAGTTACTTTGATGGATTTCAGTGGGTGTCAAATGAACCCAACATCATGGCGATTGTCCTCTCACCTTTTAGCCATGGGATGAAAGCAGGAAATCGATCTCCAAGAGACGGGTCACTTCCTATACATTATGGAATAGCTTTCCTTGACAATATACAAAATCTGGTCAGTTCCATTTATGATGCTTCATGTGGAATATTAATAGAAATCTTTCAAAACTCTGAGTTTGTTTTTGCTGAATCTTACTCAGCTGCATACGTTTCCGATATTTCTTCGTATCTGAAATCGTCCAAATTAGACATTGTTTCCTCGCACCTTCTACCCCCCAGACCCCACTGTTACACTTTTACCTGGCCACAGGGTGTCTCTCTCCTGGTGAAACTCACTGCTTCTGTGTCTCTAAATGTGCCTTTCCAAGTATTTTGGAAACGGATTCTCTGAGTGATAGAAATTCTGCTCCCATCATTTCTTTGTCCGACATCGATGGTTTTGAAAGCCTGACGTTCAGAAATATACGAACTTGAAAGAGTGAATTTACCACCTATTTACTCTCTCCAAACCTGAAATACTCAAGAAAACTTCCATTCGGTTTTCCTTGGTTCAGTTTCAAATTTTTCAACACACAAATAAATAAAATTCCATCCCCACTAAACGCCGTCAGCATCATCTCTAATGTCTTAGCACCCCAGTCAACGCTGGCAGTGTCCTCTCTGATAGAATCACAGATTCCCTACAAGGCAGAAAGTACAGTTCAGCCAATCGTGTCTGTAGGGACACTCTGAACAGCATCTCAACCAGATCTAGCTCCCGTCTCTATCCCTGCAGACCCCTGGCTTGTGATTTCAAATAAACCTGCTGGAATAAAACCTGGCATCCTGTGACTGCTGACCTTATCGCTGTGTTACCCATGGCTAATTCACTTAACTGACTGAAATCACTCTCTGGACACATCAGCGCAATTTAACATGACCAATCTACCTAACCTACAGACTTAACAGCAGTTCGAACCACTGAGCAAATGTAGCATCACATTGAACACTATCTGTATCATTTACACACCGGTAACTCAGCCGAGTGAAAGCAAGCTGCGCCCATCAACCGGAATTCAATGCATTCACACGCGGTTCTGCGCTGTACAACCTCATTAGTTCTGCTGGAAATGTTTCTGCACTCAGGTCTGAATGGGTTTACTCTGTTTTCTGCCTCAGATTCCTGCTGTAAATAACCACATTAGTCAGGAACAACTCTATATAATGGTTTTCATTGCAACACAAACACAATGTGCAGTTTGCAGAAGTTACGTGTTTGCACTTTCACTGACACTCTCTCTCCCCAGGAGCTGCAGTCCTTCCTCAGCTGATTCAGACAGCACTGTCTTTCCTGTGACATACCCAATCGAGAATGGAAGGCCAAGCATGAGGGACACTAACCACGATACTGTGGAGGAGGACAACATCGAAGGAGGCCCTTCAGCCTGTTGTGGCTGCACTTGTCCAACGCAACTGCTTAACGACCTGAATCAAGTTTTCCATTGTTTAGTACATAGTCTTATATGTTTTGGCATCGCAAATTAACATCTCAATTTTTTCAGGTTGGAAGCGTTTCCACCTCTCTGATCCTTTCCGCACATCTACTCAAAACTTTCTGCCTTTTCCCGAAATCACTTGGCCGCAGTGTTCGATCCCTCCATCAATAACAAACGCTTCTTTCAGTCTATCCTATCCATATCCCTCATTATTTTGTACATTTCAGTCGTGTCTTCTCCAATCTCCTCTGCTCGGCGACAAACAACCCCAGTCTGTCCAATCTCTCCTCATAACTGAAACTCTTCAGCCCAGACAATATCCCAGTGAATCTCTCCTGCAATGTTCCCAGTGCGATCACATCATTGCTACACTGTGAATTGCAGATCCGCACACAGTAATCTAGCGAGAGCCGAAATAACTTTTTTTTCTATTCTGTTACAGTATGAGGGCGTCGCTGGCTCGGCAGTATTGATTGTGATCCCTAAATGCACAGCGGGCAGTTGAGGCTCAACCATATTACAGTGAGTCTGGAGTTACATCGAGGCCCGACCAGGTAAGAATAGCGTGTTCCTTCCTCAAAGGACGTCAGTGAACCCGATGGTTTTTTTTCAACAGTTGACCATGGATTTATAGGTGTTATTAGATTCGTAATTACAGATATTTATTGAATCTCAATTCTAACACCTGGCATGGTTGGAGTCAAATCCGGGTCCCTAGTTCATTTGCTTGGTGTCTGAATTAACAGTCCAGTGGTACTAGCGCTTGGCCATTGTAGAAAACCTGTGAAATTAATCTTTCCCAATGAAGTCGCTTTTCCTCGATATTGTCCTGTGTCATTTTCCTGAGCTTGACCCCCAATAATCGCAAGTCCATATCAGTAAAAGCTGCTACCTGAGGATTGGCCTCACAACAGCGGTAACCAAATGGATCAACTGGTCTGCATGTCCCGACGGTGGGATTGGGGCACGTTTACCCAGAAACAGTGACCACAGCAGCACAGACTGAACAGTATCAATGTGAGAGTCAGTGTTAGATTCTGCAGGACCTTAATGAAATAGGAAATGACTTCACAACCACATAATGAAAGAGCAGCGCTCCCAAAACTAGTGCTCAGTTAAATCTGTTAGACTCTAACCTGGTGTTGTGTGATTTTTAACTTTGTACACCATAGTCCATCACCGGCATCTCAAAATTTATGAAATGGGGGTGTGGGACGGAAAGTTCAGTCATTGATCGAAGGAGGGAGAGAAATCTCTGAGAACGGGTGGATTTGAATTTTGACATCTGAAACAAAGAGATGTGAGCACACAGAATTTGAAGGGAAAAGATCATCACCTTGGAGAAAACTACCATGTTAAAACAACTGATTCCTTTGTGTTTCGCAAAAATTGGGAAAAACAGAGAAATTACTGCCGTGACTCGGATTCGAAGCGAGGTTGCTGCGACCACAACGCAGAGTACTAACCGCTATACGATCACAGCATTCCACAAGCATGCACGCCGGCTGCGTGCAATAAGTACAGTCGCACCAACTGCACAACATCAGTGCTAAGCGAACAGTGTCAGATATGTGGGAACACAGAATGGGCTGACCGTTTAATATCGGCTCCCACAGTGGCTGTGGTGATTCCATCGTTAATATGCTGAAGGCTGAGATAAATAGGTTTCTCCAACACATAAAAAACTCCAGGGACAGTGTAGGTGTTGTTGAAATGTATGCTTCAATAGTAATGCAGTTTAACATTGGCTACTTCACCAGTTTCCCCCCACAAGGCAGCAACCACTGCTGCCACATAGTCCTAATTCCCAGTTCCAGAATCAGAGGAATTGAGTGGCGCAGTCGCGAAAATCCAACTGGAAGTCGGGATGGGAATGAGGTCGCACAGATACCTGAAAGCTCCAGTGACACAACCGGTGAATGCACGATTTTTCTATGACGGTTTAGAGGCGTAAGCAATTCCGAGGTTGGGAGTGCTCCTGGTCAAAGGCAGGGCAGAAGGGAATTTTTTTTCCCGTTTATAGCAATCGACAGTGCATCTTGCTGAGACAGCTGAGTGCCACAACTGGAGCGTGGGCGGCTGGTTTGAAGTTTGAACCTGCTTCACTATCACCTGGAATGAATTGCTTTCACCATTTTCATTTCCAATTGTTTAATATCTACCTGCAGTCTGCGGCTTTCTTCCTCATGGTTAATTGCATGGCTAACTATTCTATGATCTGCACACTGCTAAATCACGGCCACTACAAGTAAATATGAATCATTGATCTATATGAGAAAACAGTGGAACTCACTGCAGGCATGCTTCGTAGGTTTGTAGGCGACGCCAGAATTGCAGACAGTGAGGAAGATTAGCTAAGTTTCAAAAGGATCATAATCCAATGAGTCGTTGGACTGAAAAATGTAACATGGAGTTCAATCTGGATAAAGAGAAGGTATTGTATTTTGGTACAAAGACAAGAGTAGGGGTTTGCGTAGTGTTGGAAAACACGGAAGCTATGGATGCAGGTGCATAATTCCTTGTAGTTTGCATCACCAACAGGCAAGATGGTTCAAAGGCATTTACCATACTTTGCTTCATTGTTCAGTCCTTTGTGTATAGGAGTCGGGACGTTATTTTGAAGCTTTGCAGGACATTGATGAAACCTCTTCTGGATTATTATATCCAGTTCAGATCGCCCAGTTGTAGGAATATTATTCAGCTGGAGCAGGTTCAGAAACTTATGCACGCATGTTGCCGTATGTGGAAGGTTTGAGTTGTAATGAAAGGCTGGATAGGCTGAGTCTATTTTCAGATTCAAGATCGGGGTGCTGAAAAACCACAACAGGCAAGGCAGCATCCCAGGAGCAGGAGAATATTTTTTTCGCGCAAGTGTTATTCATCAGGCTCTTCCCCGAAACGTCGATTTTCCCGCTCCTCAAATGCTGCCTGGCCTGCTGTGCTTTCCCAGCACAACACTCTTGACTCTGATCTCTCATCTGCAGTTCTCACTGTCTCCTAGTTGAGACTGTTTTCACTCTTGGTTAGGGGTTTGAACGGCGACCTGACAGAAGTTTATGAATTATTGAGAGGCAAGTCAGAGTTAACAATAGCTGCCTTTCCCCAGGACGGGGATTTCAAGGAGAGAGGGCATATTTTTAAGATGAAAAGAGAGATATTTTAAAAAAAATCATTGTTTTAGGGAAGGTGTTTCGCATGTGCAATTAAATTGCTGAGGAAGTGATGGATGAGGGTAAATTTTCAACATTTAATGGACAATTGATTCCAAACATGAATGGTAAAGTGGGATTTTTAAAATAAATTTATTCATGTCTAGTACATCAGTTATTTCCCAGAGGACATTTAAGAGTCAACCACGGTATTATCCATCTGGAGTCTCCTGTGGGACAGAGCAGATGAATATGACAGTTTGCTTCCCGAACTGGCATTAGTGAATCAGATGGGAGTTTCCACACAACGGATTCAGGTCACCACGAGACTCTTCAATGCCAGGAGCTTATTGAATTCAAACTCCAGTATCTGTCATGCCAGGATCTGAACTCTTTGTCCCCAAAATATTACCTGGGTTTTTGGATTAGCAACACAGTAATAAAACTTCAAGGGCATTATAGCCACTCAGCGGGTACAGGAGGAGGCAGATGGGACCAGATTAGTTTGGCAGTATGTTCAGCATGGCTTGGTTGGACTGACGGGCCTGTTTTCATGCTGTACGACTGTACGATTGAGGCTATGGAACAAATATTTTAGGAGAAAATGAGGACTGCAGATGCTGGAGATCAGAGCTGAAAATGTGTTGCTGGAAATGCGCAGCAGGTCAGGCAGCATCCATGGAACAGGAGAATCGACGTTTCGGGCATACACCTTTCTTCAGGAAAATTCCTGAAGAAGTGCTTATGCCTGAAACGTCGATTCTCCTGTTCCTTGGATGCTGCCTGACCTGCTGTGCTTTTCCAGCAACACATTTGCAGCTATGGAACAAATAGCTTGTTGGGATGAACAACAGCATTGACAGCATAATCGAGCACCTGATGGGATATGCAATCCTGCTGGAGTCTCGTGAGGTTGTTTTGCTCAGTGATCCCTTCCCACACACGGGACTGGTGAATGGTCTCCCGCCAGTGTTACTGATTAAATGAGTTTCCATTTCTGCGGTTAGTTGAATCCCTTCCTACAGTTCCCACATTGCCCTGCTTTCTCTGTGGTATCGGCGTCCTTTTTTCCACACATAGTGAATGAACCTTTCAAATTATGTCCACAAAGATACAAATCCCGTTTTCCATGGTGTAATTGTTTCTCATTCACCCACAGGTTGTGAGTATCACTGGTCAGGACAACATTTATTTTTCGCCCCTTGTTCGTTGCTGTCTGGCTGCACCACAAACCCGTGTGCGATCCCAGCCTCGGGTATCTGTCTGTGGGCAGTCTGCACATTGTCTGCGTGTTTGTATTTTTATTTCTCCCTCTGACCAAAGATGTGCCAGTTACAGGGATCAACAGCAGGAAATGCAGGCTGATGTGACAGGGAATACCGCGGGGCCTGGTGGGATGCGCTTCGGATGGATGTGTGGACTGACAGGGCCGACTACACTGCTTGCCCACACGATGGGGATTCCTGTATTAAGGGTCAGCTCATGTTTTTTTCTGGTCCTGGAGTCTCTCGTAGGTAGGACTGGGTGAAGATGGTAGAATCCCCTGCATAAGGGACATGAGGGAATGGGATTGCAGGAAATTAAAGTTATTATCTCTGTTCCTGAGGTCAGGCTTGCATTTCAGGTTTTGTTCGTCGAACGTAAACATCACCGTTTCCGTGTCCCAGTCGCCAAGGATGACTAGTTTAAAATATCAGCCCAACACCACCTTCTCCAGGTTGAAGTCTTGACTGTGTGGAAGAAACTGATACTGAGCTGATGCAAGCAAATGCAGCTGCCACCGCCAGTGTCAAAACACAGATCCAAATAGCAAAATCATCTTCTAAACCCAGCACTGCAAAGTTAAGGGCTCAACACGCTCCACTTGTGCCACTCAGCTGTCTTAGAAAGATGCAGCGGAAATCGCTATGATAGTATAAACGGGGACACCCATTCCCTTGAGCAGGAGCACACTCAACCGAGGAATTTCTTGCGCCTCTATACCATCCTAGAAAGACAGCACGCTCGCCTATTGCATCACTGGAGCCAGAGAGTAACTCTGCGCACTCAATCCCATCCCCATTTCCGGTTGGATCTGCGCACCTGTGCCGGTGTTAAGCTAAAATGCTATTGAAGCAAACATTTCAGCAATATCCTGTACTGTCCCCCGAGTCTTTGATGTTTAGTTGAATTCGATGAATCTCGTTTTTCAACATTCTCATTCAAGGGATCTCCACAGCCTCTGAGGACATCGAACTGAAAGATTCAGCTCATTCTCAGTTCCCACATATCTGTCACTGTTTGCTGAGTACAGATATTGTACATTGCTGTTCTTTCGAACATTTCCTCTGCTAGTATACTTATTGCTGCTTGCAAGCATCCTGTTCTGTGGTTACTGTGATCGTGGTTGTCGGTATTTTGCATTGTGACCACATCAACCTCGATTTGAAACCAAATCCTAGCACTAAGTATTCTCTCCGTTGTCCTTTCTGTGACACATGCTACGAAATTAATTGTTTTACCTTCAAATTCCGCGCTCTCACAACTCTGCGTTTCATACATCAGGATTCCAACATACCTGTTGTCGGAGATTTCTCTACTTCCCACAATCATTAAACCTCCTTTCCGTCCCTCCCCCCATTCCTCTGTGGCAATGCACAATCTATCACTCTCTTTCACATTGATGCTGTTCTGTTGTTGGGTGAACGTGCCCCAATACCACCATCTGGACCTTCAAACAAATCGATCCATTTGGACACCGCGATTGTGAAATCAATCACCATGTAGCAGCTTTTACTGACATAGGCAAGGGACAATTGGAGCGTCAGGCTCATGGAAAATACCCAGGGCAGTTTTGGTGAAAAGACATTTTATTGGAAAAGATCAGCTTTTATGGCTTTCTGCGTTGGTCCTGTGATAATTTCATAGGACTGATAATCCAGAGACCGAGGTAATAGACTGGGTACTCGGGCTTGAATCCCATCATTCCATGATTGTCAAATTTGGATTAAAAAAATATCTGCAAGGAAGAGTCTTATGACTACTATAGATCCATTGACAATTGTTGAAAAAAAATTCTGTTTCACTGATGTCATTTCGGGATGGAATTTGCTGTCCTTACTTGGTCTGGGCTGCATGTGACTTCAGACTCATAGCAATATGGTTGAATCTCAACTGCCCTCTGGGCAATTCGGAATTGGTAATAAATTCTGCCTTGCCAGAATCGCCTTCAGACAGATCCAGAAATTTTAAAACAAATGCTCATTAGGCTCAAGCAAGAGTGTTGTGTGCAGTTTTGCAAGTCACATTATCGCAGGGATGTGATCACACTGAGAAAATTGCAGGAGATATTTACCGGGATACTGCTTGGGCTGAAGAGTTTCAGTTGTGAAGTAAGACAGGGCAGAGTGGAGTGTTTGTCGCAGTGCAAATGAGATGTACTCAATACATGACTGAGTTAGGCTATGGACAGGGTTGACTGAACGAGTTTCCTATTGATGGAGGGATCGATCAGCAGGGGCCAGAGACTTTAGGAGAAAGACAGAAATAGGGAGGGGAGCTAGGTCTGGGTGAGATGTTCTTCAGAGAGTCAACACCGGCTCGATTGACTGAATGCTCTTTCTGCACTGTTGGACTCTGTGATTCTATGAATTGATAATGACGGTGTTTACTGGGGTATAAAGCCATTAGAGAAGATGCTGACTTGTTGGACCCCTTCGGTCCAACAAGTCCACACCGACCCGCCGAAGCGCAACCCACCCATACCCCTACATTTACCCCTTATCTAGCACTACGGGCAATTTAGCATAGCCAATTTACCTGACCTGAATATCTTTTGACTGTGGGAGGAAACCGGAGCATCCGGAGGAAACTTACGCCGACACGGGGAGAACGTGCAAACTCCACACAGACAGTCGCCTGAGGCGGGAATTGAACCCGGGTCTCTGGCGCTGGGAGGCAGCAGTGCTAACCACTGTGCCACCGTGCCGCCCACAAAAATGGCAGCGGTGGGATTCGAATCCACGCCTCATTCCTTTAGTTGTTTCCAAAACTGGCGTTGCTAAAGATCGAATATCATCTACAGTCTGTAGTCAACAAGAGAAAATATCCAAAAACGTCTCGAACAACTGATCTCCCTGTCACTGTTTTCGGGGATCTGTGAATGTCCACTCCAAGATCTCTTTGTTCCTGTACACCACTCAGAATCCTCACTGTTATTGTTACAACTCCCCAAATTCACTACCACTCATTGGTCTGGATTCAATTCAATTCGCCATTTTTCCTTGTGGTCCCTGACATTATTCATCATAGTCAACTACACGACTATGTATCGTCAGTAAACTTCGAAATCATGACTCCTAATAAAAAAGTTTGAATTATTGATCTTCATCAGGAGACAGTGGTACTTCCCTGGGTACAAGTATCCAAACATGGTTCCTTGCTGCATGGGATGAACAACTGCCATGTCCCAATCTCCAAGGGTTGATTAGATTACAGTGTAGAAACAGGGCCTTCGGTCCAACAAGTCCCCACCGACCTGCCGAATCGTAACCCACCCATACCCCTACATTTACCCCTTACCTAACACTACGGGCAATTTAGCATGGCCAATTCACCTGACCTGCACATCTTTTGGATTGTGGGAGGAAACAGGTGCACCCGGAGGAAACCCACGCAGACACAGGGAGAACATGCAAACTCCACACAGTCAGTCGCCTGAGGCGGGAATTGAACCTGGGTCTCTGGCGCTGATGAGGCAGCAGTGCTAACCACTGTGCCACCGTGCCGTCCATACTGGGTTGCTAGCCCAGTACCTCGCCACTACATTTTCAGATGACACAAAGATTGGTGGAGTAGCCAGAAAACATAGGGGGGACTGTCAAAGAATGAAGGGGAATAGAGATAGTCAGAAGAGTTGAGCGGAGAAGTGGCAAATGTTGTTCCATCCAAGCAAATGTGAGGTGATGATTTGGGAAATGTCTAATTCCAGAGCCAAGTATACAGTAAACGGAAGTGCCTTGGGTAAACTTGATGAGAAGAGAGATCTGGGAGTTCAGGTCCTTTGTACCCTGAAGGTGACTGCACAGGTGGATAGAGTGGTCAAGGAGGCATATGGCATGCTTGCCTTCACTGGATAGGGTATTGAGTATAAGAGCAGGCCAGTCCTGCTAAAATTGTGCAAGAGTTTGTTTCGGCCGCGTTTAGAATACTCTGTACAGTTCTGGTCGCCAAATTACCAAAATTATGTGGACGTTTCGGAGAGAATGCAGAGAAGGTTTACGCAGATGTTGCCTGGTATGGAAGATGCAAGCTCTGAAGAGAGGTTGAGGAGGTGACGTCTGCTTTCATTAGAGAAAACGATGTTGAGCGGACCTGATTGAGGTCTACAATATCATTAAGGGTACAGACAGGGTGGATAGAGATAAGCTTTTTCCCAAGATGAGGGATTCAATAATGAAAGGTCACGCATTCAATGAGAGAGATGAAACAATTAAGGGAGATAGACATGGAAAGTATTTTACACAGAGGGTGGTAGGTGCTGGAAAGCGTTGCCAGCAGAGGTAGTAGAGGCAGGCATGGTAGATTCATTTCAGGTGCGCCTGGACAGATGCATGAGTAAGTGAGGAGCAAAGGGATACTTACAAATTGGGCGACATGTTTAGATAGTTGATTTGGACCGGCTCAGGCTCGGCTTTCCAAAGGGCCTGTTCCTGGGCTGCACATTTTCTGTATTCTTTGTTCTTCTTTGTTCACTACATTACCAACTGTGGGTTACAGGTGAAGTAGTGTTTCTTCTGCAATCATAATTACTTTTCAAAGTAAATGAACTCACACCACTGTATAATTGTTTCAACCAAGAGCTGAGTCAACAAAAATGAAACCTATAGGAAGGAAATATATAATTGTTTTCATATTAGCTAAAATGTGCACACAAGGATGAAAGGTGCCTGTAAACAATGGTAGATGGTGCAGACAAATAGGTAAGGTGCTGTGAGGATGTAGGTTAAGCCAAATATGCTTGAAAACGCAGTAGTTATAAGCATCTGTTTCCCATTTCTGCAAACACAATAAAATAAACCCCAATTAAAAGGTCATAAGGTTCAATATGGTTAGGGAAAGGGAGGAAATGTCACAAGTGGCGGAAATAGATCGCAGTGAAGGAGGATATACCTAACAGTTGACCACAGCAGGATGTGGTGAAAATGCCAAGTAAAACCTTCACTTTGTTATGCCCAAGGCCGGATAAGGCAAGAGAGAAACAATAGGACTGGGCACCGGCTTTGGAGTAGTGAATCCGATGTACTTTCTAAACTCTGCGAGTCAATTTCAGGCACCACGCCTGCAAGCGTATAATAAACATACTGATTGCTTCAGATCTTGTCTCGCACTGAAATTATTGATGTGAGTGGGCTTAGTTTCTCACAATTGGGGGACCGTCCGGGATATTCTTCCATTGCCGGGGGGAGTGGCTGGCCCTGGACACTGGGAAGATGCCTCCCATTCACAATTGAGGAGCGGTTTCTTGTCCCGGTTTTGTCTGCTCCCTTGGGCGACTGGCACGAATCCCACAAGAGAGACATCTGAATCAGACAGTGAAAGGAGGTCGATAAAAAACGTGGAAAAAAGGGGCCTGGCAACTCTGTGCACAGATCAACGTCAGAAAACTGACTTTTAAGTATTAACTTGGTGGCCGGGAACAGGGGTATTTAATCGCTGAGGGACTGGGAAGGGCCCCGAGAAATGGGGGGGTAGGCAGAGTAAGTCGAACTGTCATGGAGTAAAGGAAGAAAATGTCCCTGGTAACATTCCTCCTGAAAGTCCGTAGGGAAGGATGTTGAGGGAATGTACAAGTAACACTTGTACAAGGGGAAAAGATAAAAAGAAAATGATTAAATATTGTTGTTTAGTATGGACCGAAGAACCAATCCTTTATCCAGCTGTCTTCTGGCCAAAGTATGATTCGGATGAGGATATGTCTGTATTTAGATTTGTATGTGAATAAAAAACAAGCATTTATTCAAGAAGATGCGGACTATGCTTCCTGTTGGAAGAGCAGTTTGGGAATGATGGTCGTAAAGACAAAGTTTTCCACCTCTGCCCCACGCAGTCCCTGGGATCCTTCTGCCTGTTTGCACTTCCCATCCCCGTACCATAAAATCAGATTAGGTGAAAATGGGGTAGGAGTGGTGACAGACAGACAGGGATAGGTAACGGATGACACGCAAGAGGAGGACGAAGGGGCGGTGGACAGGGATGTTATTGTTCCTAACCCTCAATCCTCAACAAAAAAAAGGGAAGATAAAGTAGATGTAGTGGAGGCCTCTGGAGTATCTAAACCAAAGCCAAAGGGGGAAAAACTAAAACAAAAAAAAGGGGAAGAATGTAAAGACTTATCTCCTTCGGCATGGACCAATAGGGGACAAAGAGATTGGGTTTGTAAGTGCCCCCTCACCAGTGGGGAGGTCAGAACATTTAAAAAGGAGATGAAGGTCCTGGTTGAGGATCCGCTAGGGTTGTCTGAACAAATTGATCAATTCTTGGGGCCCAGTCTGTAAACATCGACTGAGTTAATATCTATTTTGAATATACTATTTCCTGGGGAAGAAAGGGGACTTATACCAGGAGCAGCCATTAAAATATGTGACAGGGAACACCCGATTGGAGATGGGGATACTGGACAGGGTGAGTTGAAGTTTCCCCTCAGAGACTCCCAGTGGGAACATCGAAACCCATAGCATAGAGAAGAAATAAGGGAATTGAAAGACCTGATGCTAAAAGGAATAAGAGAGGCAGTTCCGAAGTTGCAGAATTTGACTAAAGCCTTTTAAGTTAGAGAGCAGAAAGATGAGACTCCCTCAGCTTTCTTGCAAATATTAAGAGACTCATTGCGGAAATACTCTGGAATGAACCCTGAGGACCCATTGGCACAAGGTCTTTTGAAAGTACATTTTGTGACAAAGACATAGCCAGACACAGCGAAAGATACTGAAGATAGAAGGGAGGAGTGAAACACCATTAGATGAATTGTTAAGAGAAAGTGTTTGCAAAAAGAGAGGATGAGAGACAAAAACAGAAGGCAAAAATGATGGTAGCTACGATTGATGAGGTCGTTAAGAAAAGAATGGATCTAATAGTGAGCAACCGGAGCGGCGGGTGGCAGCATGTAGGACAGAGAGGGAGAGGGAGAGGGAGAGGAAAAGGGGGAGCATTTGATAGAGGGTTCGGGCGACAGGGGCAGAGATGGAAGTCTCCACAGGCAGGATGCTATTATTGCAGAAACTCGGGCATTTTAAGGGGGACTGTCCTGATCGACAAAGCGAAGAAAGGGCAATTCCGCTTATAAATTTTGATGAAGAATAGGGGTGTCACCAGCAACTCTTGATACACTTGATGGTGGGACCCTGTGGGGAATAGGTAGTCTTCCTAGTAGATAAGGGGGTAACACGGTCGTTGCTGAATTTTAAACCAAAGAAAGTAGAAATGTCAACACAGTCAATTACTGTTTCCGGCGTAAAAGGATAAGGATTTACTGTTCCAGTATTTGAACCAATGATGATAGAAGGTCCGAAGGATACAGTCACAGGGGAACTGTTGTATATCCCTGATATAGGAAGTGACTTATTAGGGAGAGATTTAATTATCCTATTAGGACTGGAGATTTGATTTCAGGAAAAAGGATTAGTTGTACAAATGGCAATGTTGGCAATGGATGTGGAGAGACAGAGATAGACCCTATTGTATGGGCTAAAGAAGGGAATCGTGGAGGTCTACAGATCCCTCCCCTAGAAATAAGTTTAAAAAGGAAAGGGGACTTTGTGAGTGACAATATCCCATTTCCATAGAAAGTAAACGAGGACGGCAGCCAGTACTTGAAGGACTGATTACACATAGACTATTGGAGCCATGTATGTCTCCTTATAATTCCCCAATTCTACCAGTGCGGAAATCTGATGGAACTTAATGATTGGAGCAGGATTTGAGAACAATGAATTGAATAGTACAGATCAGGGACCTAGTGGTGCCAAATACCAATACGTTATTAAGTTAGATCCCTCATGACCACAAATGGTTTAGTGTGATAGATTTAAAGAATGCCTTTTGGGCTTGTCCCTTGGCGGAGGAAAGTAGGAATTTGTTCGCCTTTGAATGGGAAGACCCCAGAACAGGACGGAAACAGCAATACCAGTGGACCATGCTCCCCCAGGGGTTTACGGAATCCCTGAATCTATTTGGACAGATGTTAGAACAAATATTGGAGAAATTTAACAGCTCCAAGGGGACTGGCCTGTTGCAGTGTGTAGACGACCTCTTAGTAACAGGAAAAAGAGGAGAAAGTGTAGTAGAAGCCACTAAAAAATTATTGAATTTCCTGGGCCAGCAGGGCCTGCGAGTATCTAATAACAAACTACAATATGTGGAGCGAGAAGTGAAATACTTGAGACATTTAGTTAGTGAGGGAAAGTGAAAGATAAGCCAGTAACGGATAGAAGGGATAGTGGGGATGCTGCTGCCCAGGACTAAATGGGAGTTACGTACATTTTTGGGTCTAACGGGATATTGCAGATTGTGGATTGATTCCTATGCTCAAAAGACTAAGAAATTATGTCTCAAACTATTGGAGGAGGAACCAAAATGTATAAGTTGGGATGATGAGGAAAAAGAACTAGTTGAGGAACTCAAAAGAGATCCATGTCCCTGTGTTAGCCTTACCTTCCCTAGATAAACCTTTCCACCTCTTTGCTACTGTAGAGAAGGTGATGGCTTTGGGAGTATTAACTCAGAGGTGGGGAGGAATGAAACAGCCAGTAGCATATCTTTCGAAGCTATTGGATTCAGTATCCCGGGCATGGCCTGAGTGTGTGCAGGCTGTGACTGCTACTGTGAGTGGGGTGTCTAAAACAATATTGGAGCACAAAATTCCCCGATATGGGCTAGTAAACCGTATAGATTCTGACCAAAGAACTCAGTTTACCTCTACAGTGTTACGGGGGTAATGAATGGGTTGGGAATTTCGTGGGAGTTCCATACTCCAAGGCACCCGCCACCATCTGGAAGGTTGGAGGGAATGAACCAAACACTCAAACGACAGCTCTCTTTATTGATAATAGAAACCAGACTCCTTTGGACCAAATGTTTACCTGTTGCTCTCTTGCGAGTTCGAACAGCCCCAAGGAAAGATCTGAGACTATCCCACTATGAAATCCTATTTGGAAAACCTTATCTGGGAACGAATGGAGAATTGCCAATTCCCAAAACTAAAGATTTGTTCTTAAAGAAGTATATACTGGGCTTGTCCTCCTCTCTGCCCTTCCTCAGGAAACAGGGTTTATTGGCATAGACTCCAAACCTTGAATTCACCGGTCATCCCTTTCCAGCCGGGAGATTGGGTCTTAGTAAAGTCATGGACAGAGACTAAATTGCAGTCGGACTGGAAAGGGCCATACCAGACTCATTTAACTACTGAAACGGCAATAAGGACGGCGAAGAAAGGCTGGACTCACTACACTCGGATCAAAGGGCCAGTAGAATCTCCAGTTGAGGAGGAAGTCTGGACAGCCGAATCAACGGAAGATCCGCTGAAAATCAGACTAAAGAGACTTTGAGTAACTGATTATCAGTGGCGACATGAGCGCGGGATTATTTCTGTTGGATTGTATTTTAAGTACTTTTGTGCTTCATCATGATGTTTAGAGTACTGGAAATGCTTAAAGTTATGATGCTAGCCCTCTTAGTATTGGGATTTTGTCAAATATCATTCTCATATGTATTATTAACGGTTCCTGAGTCTGATAATCTACAAGTAGTAGACGCTGATGCATGCAGCTTAGTACATTGTGGGGGTGTAGATAATCAGAGGCAGTACCGCAGCTTTGAGATGCATCTTAAGTCCTATGGGGATGGCCTTGGGGATGGTACTTAGTATAATGGTCTCGTCACAGTACACCGGCCCCCCTTCCGACCAGCTCGCGATTGTCCCGATAAAAAGTGTAACCCAATATACCTGACAATAAAGAAAACCACATGGCACGAAGCTATTCTGGGAGGGGGGGGGGGGAGGTTGGCGGGGAGGGGCTCCTATGAGATACAATTAAATGAACCATTTGGAAAAGAAATGAAAGCAAACGGGAAGGATTTCTCGGGCTCGTGTTTTCGAATTAGCATAGAACAGGGAAAACTGGCGAAACTACTGGATAATGAGGTACAACCTTTCACCCCTCCCGCTCATCCTAAAGTAGTAGAAATTATAGGGGTAAAGGACTTGAAACAGACTATCGAAATAGAAACTGGGTATGGGAATGCAAATGCCTGGGTTGAATCGGTATAGTATACTGTAAAAAGTCTGAACAAAAGCAATTGCTCTGCATGTGCCTCCGGTAGGCCAGTGGCCCAGGTGGTTCCCTTTCCGCTTGTGTGTAAGTGAGACAGGAAGGGCATGAAATGTATGATCGCCCTGTATCAGGATGAGACTGCATGGTATGATAGGAATTGTACCTCCCCTATCTCTGACGTTCCCTCCCTTGGAGAAGAAAGATGCAAAAGTTCCCCCCACATTTTCCACTGCAGTTAGAAATCACACGTCGTGTGTGCGTAGACGAGGTACAAGTCGGTCTAGGGATTTGGGGGAGCTGAAATTATATACAGAGATTAAAAATGTTACCAAAACGGAGAAGGGAGGAAACTACTCAGCACTGAAGGTCCCCCTGTGGAGGCAAAATATTGAGACACACCCTACCTCCGGATTGAGTGGAATATGTGCAATTGTACAATTGTCAATTCCATTTACCTTGGCATTTAAGAAGGAAAGATAGTAGGGAGAAAGGGAAGGGGTAAGAGATCACTGTAAGACACTTCTTTCGATGACAGGATTTATCTCGATTCTACAGGAGTCCCTGGGGGTGGGTGGGGGGGGGGGGGGTACCTGATGAGTTCAAGGTTCATAACCAAATTGCAGCAGGCTTTGTGTCAGCTCTCCTTTGGTGGGTACCAATTAATGAAAATGTAAATTGGATAAATTACATTTTCTATAATCAACAGCGATTTATAAATTGTACAAGAGATGCGGTTAAAGGAATATCGGAACAGCTTGATGCGACAAGTAGGATGGCATGGGAATACAGAATAGCCCTTGACATGATTTTAGCAGAAAAAGGGTGTGTGTGTGTGTCATGTTTGGAGGAAACTGTTGTACCTTAATTCCTAATAACACTGCACCTGATGGTTAAATTATTTGGGCCTTAAGGGGATTGACTACCTTAGAAGAGGAACTGGCTGAGAATTCAGGAGTAGACACATCTCTCACGGGATGGCTTGAATCCTGGTTTGGAAGATGGGAAGGGGTGGTAGTTTCCATCCTTACTTCCCTGATAGTAGTAGTCGGGGTTTTGGTAGCCATTGGCTGTTGCATCATATCCTGTATACGAGGGCTCACCCAAAGAAGGATTGAGACAGCCTTAATGAAACAGTTGTTCCTAAAAGGGAATCAGGCAGAGGAACTTCATTGACTAAATTATGAGGGGATGAGTGAGACCAAGATAGATGAAATTTTCGGTATGATGCTTGCGAATTTCGGGGGCGATGCTTAAAAGAATGATGCAGAAGATAACAAATGGTAATTAAAGAAAAAGGGGAATATGTGGGATATAGGTAAAGTAATGTTACTTCTGCAATTATAATTGCTTTTACAAAGTAAATGAACTCACACCAGTGTGTTATTGTTTCAGTCAAGCAATGAGTCAACAAGAATGGAAACTATGTGGAGGAAATGCATTTTTTTGTATTAGCTAAAAATGTAAGCAAGAAAGAAACGGGACTGCAAAACAATGGTAGATATTACAGGCGACTAGATAAGATGCTGTGAGGAGAGGCAGTTAAGCTCGATACGCCTGTACAAACAGTCGGTAGAAAGATCTGTTTCCCACTTTTACAGAAACGCAGGAACAAACCCCAATTAAAAGGGTCTTAACGATCTGTATGAGAGGGGCAGCACAGATGGAGGGAGTAGATCATGGTAAGGAAAGGATGTACCTAACAATGAAACACAGCAGGATGAGGTCAAACAGGCATGTGAGGCCAGAAATAAGCATTTTGTCACAGACAAGGCCGGATAAGGCAAGAGATGAAAAGGAGTAATGGGTCTTAGGGAAGTGGAAGATGTAAACAGGGGAGGAGCAATGAGATTTAAAAAAAACATAGAAACCAAATTATATAAATATCGAGTATTCTTTCAATTAGATGTGTGTTTGTCCCTTCCTTGTGGACAGTGGACATCACACCCACTTGCAAGTGTGAAATAAATGACACTACTGATTCAGATTTTGTCTCGGACTGAAATTATTGCAGTGAGTGCGTTTTGTTTCTCACATTTGTTAGTAAAATACCGTGTGACCATCGCTGGTTTAGTGTGATAGATTTAAAAGATGCATTCTGGGCTTGCCCTCTAGCCACAGAAAGCTATGACATGTTTGCTTTCGAATGGGAGGATCCATACACGGGTAGAAAACAGCAGTTCTGCTGGACAGTACTTCCCCAGGGATTCACGGAATCACCTAATTTATTTGGACAAGTTCTACAGCAAGTCCTTGAACAATTTACAATGCCCAGGGTGATGATACTGTTACAATATGTGGATGATCTATTTGTATCTGGACTAAAGAGAAATGAGGTGAGCGAGGTTACAAATAGACTGTTAGATTTTCTAGGGAAACAGGTTCTAACGGTATCCAATAATAAGTTACAATATGTAGAAAAAGAGAGGTAAAATACTTAGGACACCTCATCAGTGAAGGCACGAGGCGCATTACCCCCGAAAGGATTAAAGGAATAACAGAACTACCCCTATCGACCACCAAAAGAGAGTTACGGAAGTTCTTGGGGCTGGTGGGCCATTGTAGATTATGGATAGAAGTGTACGCCCAGAAAATGAAGGGGTTATATTACAAATTGACAGAATCTGAACATGAAAAATTACAATGGACAGAAAAAGAAAAGGAAGGATTACAGGAATTAAAACAAAACTTGATGCAAGCTCCCGTGTTAGCCCTCCGTTCCCTTGAGAAACGCTTCCACCTTTTTATGACAGTAAATAATGGAGCAGCAGTAGGAGTGCTAACCCATAAAACGGGAGGAAAGAAACAACCTATAGACTTTTTGTCCAAAATTTTAGACCCTGTCACGAGAGGTTGGCCTGAGTGCAGACAGGCGGTCGCGGCCACTGCCATTCTCGTCGAGGAGAGCCGCAAACTAACATACGGAGGAGCGCCAGTTGTTAGCACCCCCCATCAAGTCAGACCAGTGTTAAATCAAAAGGCAGGAAGATTGTTGATGGACTCAAGAATTCGAAAATATGAAGCAACCCTATAGTGAGAGACGATCTGGTGTTAATAACAGACGCTGGTTTGAACTCATCCAGCTTCATGTGGAAGAGAGAAAACCCTAGACACGTGAGAAATAGAACATGACTGTTTAGATATTATCGACTATCAAACCAGAACAAGAGCATACTTACAGGATATTCCCCTACATGAAGGAGGTAGGTTGTTTATACACGGGTCGTCAAGAGTAGTACAAGGAAGAATACATAATGGATACGCAGTCGTAGACAGTAGTGAAAACCGCACAGTTGCGGCTGACGGGTAACCACTAGGTGGTCAGCCCAAACTTGCGAATTATATGCCTTACCCCAGGCCTTAAAGTGATTAGAAAATCGGGATGGGACAATTTACACTGATTCTGAGTATGCCTATGGGATGGTCCATAAAATCAGTAAAATATGGCAAGAAAATGTGCAATAATAGCCGGGGAAAGGAATTAATACACGAAGAGTTGATAGGACAAATGTGAAAAGTTTGGAATTACTCCAGGAAATATCTATTGTCCGTGTACCTGGGCATCAGAAGGGGAAGACTCTAGATGCAAGAGGGGAATTACCAACTGTAGAGTTCAATGATAAAAGTTTAAAGAATTATATTGTGGCACGCCGGGTGTTTTTTTGTCTGTCCTTAGGAAGAAGGGTCTGTTGACACCTCCACTTGAGTTCGCCGTACATCGAATATAGCCGGGTGAATGAGTCCTGATCAAAACCTGGAAAGTTTAAAAAACTGCACCCAAACTGGTAGGCACCGTCCCTAACCCTCCTGACTACTGAAACAGCCACTCGAACTGCTGAAAAATGGTGGAGCCATCACACTTGGATTAAGGGCACAGTGGACGCGCCTGCCCCTTCTCCGCGGTGACAAGCTCATCTTCTTGACAACCCTCTGAAAATCAAGCTGAGTATAAAGCATGGACTGAGATAAGAGACTATTAAATATTAGTTCAAAAAATATGGCATCTCAAAACAATTGTAAGTGTTGCGTGGACTCACTCCTCACTGGCATACAAAGGGTTAGGGAATAGACAGATAGGGTAGATGCTTAAATGAGTTGTCAGCTTTATATTGTTATGATAATCTTGGCGCTAGCTTCCAAGGGGAGTGGGAGAAATCATTTTACTGCATTATGGCAGAATTAAGCTAAACTAAAAGGACAGATCAACTGTTGGGTATGTGCGGAGATCCCACAACATGGGGAATCCAGAATACTCTCACGGTAATACCACTTACCAAAGAAGAAGTGTATGACATACAACAATTTGACTCGGGCTCAAATGATACAAAAAAGGGAATTTGAGAGGTGTAATTATAACTTTGCGGGATGGTTCCCTTGACCAGCCCCGAAAACCCTGAGTGCTATCGATGGCCTTAAAGTCTCCCCACCGAAAGGAGCAGTAAATACCACTTGTTTCTGTAATCAGAATGATACCGCACCCTTCCGATTAGGAAAATCATCTTTTGTCTACACCAGTAAAGCCACTGCCACAACCGTTCTCCAAATTTTAAACGGAACATATTGGATATGCTGCCTGAAGTCCCGGAGAAAAAATACATTTGTGTGACCGAATGTGTAACAATACATGCATGTTATGATGTTGATCAACACTGCTTTAAAGCCAGAAAGACTGGAGTGGCTGCTGCTACCTTGCCTACATAATTCCCCATTTGAGGCTGTTAGAGAGAGCCCCAAAAATTCCTCGGAATAAACAGGGAGAAAGGCGGGTAACCCGGGAAGTAACCGAAGGGGATCGCCTCCTCAGTACTTTGACACCCATGTATGGGAACTCTCGAGCAGGAGTAGAAATACGAAAGTAGGCAGCTTCCCTGGAAGAGTTGGCCAATAGTACTGCCGATGCATTGGCCAAAACCCAGTACTAAGTGGCAGCCATAACAACAGAAATGATTGCCACTAGACTAACGACCCTTCAGAACAGGATGGCTTTGGATTATATTCTAGCAGAAAAGGGTGGTACCTGTGCACGAATTGGAGAGGAATGTTGTACCTGAGGTCTCTAATAACATTACTGATATCTCCAAATATGTGCAAGACAAAATCGCCAAGATAAGGGAGGGCGGTAATCGGTACCAGAACGAAGAAGGATGGGAATGGGGGAATTGGGGATTGACTGGTTGGGGAAGGTGTTTAGTCAATCTAGCTATCTATGGATTATTCATATTAGTTGGTCAGGTGGTAGGGTTCAATGTCCTAAAATGGATAATGAGCCGACTGATGACGTCACTTGGGGAAGGAACCCAAATAAATCATCAGATGATTTTACAATCAGCAGGTGGTATGTAACAAAGAGAATGTTAATGAATGCTTACAGAGTTCGAGGGACGAACAACACAAATGTAAAATGTAAGATTGTGAACCTCATCGCCAAAAGGCGTAAGGAGGCAGAAAATAATAAAATGGATGAAAGGAGACTTAGTAAATGAGGAAACCGTAGATTCTTTTCAAAAAGGGGAATTGTGGGAAATAAGAAATATAGTTTTCTGCAGGTGATATAGAAATGTAATTGTTGAAAGTGCTAGTGGAGTGTAATTTCTGTAGATGGGGAGGGGCGAGACATTATACAAACGGTCATGGAATTCTCGAGGCATATATTATAATTAAGGCTAAGACTTCAATGAATATAGGGGTCTTTTAAAGAAATAGTTTTCAAGAAAATAGTTTTAAGCTAGGAAATAACTATGGAGTGTTGTAGCTGACCACAAAAGAAGAAGTAAGGGCATTTTCACAATAAAGCTTATAGTAAGGAATGCAGTCATCCAAGGACATGGACAGCCTGGTACAGAGATAAGGAAAGAGAAAAATAAGTGAAGTAATTATCTTAAGGTTAGTCACAAGTAAAGGCCAAAAATGGAATGAAATGAAATAAATGATTATGATAGGGTAAGAATAGGGAAAAGAGATGTGAGCCTGCAAATCGCAAACTGTATAAAAATGATTGCTTAACTGATATCTTTGCAATTTTGCCAGGCTAGCGGGGTGCCTGGACTTGCAAGTTTGTAATAAATTGTCCTTGTTTCCATGGTTTTGTCTCCGGCTGATATATAAGAGAGTTTTGTTTCTAACAGACCCAAAGCATCCACACTGACCATTCGAAGAGTAACCCACCCAGACCCGTTCAAATACTATCCTATGTTTACTCATGACTAATACCCCTAATCTACACATCCCTGGGCACTGTAGACAATTCAGCATGGCCAATTCATCTAACATCCACACCTTTGGACTTTGGGTGGAAACAGAATAATCCGGGGGATACCCTCGCAGACACGGGGAGAATGTGAAACTCCACACAGACAGTCGCCTGAGGGTGGACAGGAGCCCGGGTGCCTGGTGCTGTGAGGCAGCAGTGCTAGCCTCTGAGTTTTGTGATACTACCCTCTGCTGGCCTCGCCACACCACTGTATCGATGGCAGAGTTTTTTTTACTCTCAGAAGATAACAAATCATTTACTGTGAATCTCTCAAATTGCACGAATGTTTGAATTTTCAATAATATCTTTGGAAGCATAGAGCTGTTTTGTCCGATATTGAGCAATGTTGTTCCTGCGTCATTAGCAACACTACTGGGTCTTTTTTCAGGAGTTTTCAATACTTTATCACATGAGTTTTAAGCATTGCAAGTCACAGAGTGAGAAATTAATTCATCTCATCTCATGACAAAATGGTTCACAAAGAGATGAGCATTTCCATTCTGACAGGCCCAAGTATATTTGCAACATTCCATCTACCAGCATGTGTGTGCGAGCCTGTTTGTGTGTGTGTGTGTGTGTGTGTGTGTGTGTGTGTGTGTGTGTGTGTGTGTGTGTGTGTGTGTGTGTGTGTGTGTGTGTGTGTGTGTGTGTGTGTGTGTATTCATGGTGCTGTCAGTTTGGATCGTGCTATGAGCTCTCTCAATCTCTTTCCCTCCAAGACTCAATCCTCGAGGGTTGTCACTCTCTGCCACTGTCACTGCAGTTGGGTGGGCAGGCCAGCTGAGGGAGAGATTTTTTCACTTTCAGCACAACAGAGACGGTCAGACCTGCACTTACATATGGATACTCACAGAATCAAATACAGACACACAGGTACGGGTAGTGGTGAGGAGATGGATATTGGGCACTTCACCACCCGGCTTGTCCTATTCCAGGCTGTTTCTCTTGGAATGCGAGAAATAGAGGAAGGGACTGAAGGTGGGAGTGGGGGTCCCTGCTTTCGTGCTGGTTTTGGTGGGGTGGGGGGGGGGGGCGGTGGGTGGAGAGGGTGGTGTGTCCAGAGGGAGTCAGTCCATAGTGTTGTATTGAAACAGTGTTATTATTGACAGAGGTATAGTGGAGGCGAAAGAAAGAGAGACGGAAGGTGTTGTTTGCAGCAGTGAGAGTGGTGCAGCATGAGCCTTGTTCGGGGGTCGGTGCTATAACAGATATACAGTGAGTGTGAGGGAGCAGAGAGAATACAGTGAGCCTTATCCTGACAGAGCGGGGAAGGTTATTGATGCTTGTCCTGTATTGATGGACATTTGTTCAGTCCACAGATACTGCACTGAGCTGGGTGGTGAGCTCAGACCATGCTCGGTGGGTCTGGTGGCGTGGTCTCCTCTGGGAAGAGAATGGTCCCCTCTGTACTAGCCCATCCACCAGGACCTCCGTGTCCCTGTCGACAAACCATGGTGTAATTGCTCCTTACCTGCTTTCCTCGGGATAAACTGTGCAGAGCAACTCTAAGCTGAGAAAGCTCAACCGTATGCCCATTGCCCTTTTAAAGATGGCACCATTTTCAGGGATCACGGAATACCCAGGGGCATCTGGGCAATGGTGAGTACCTCCAGCCATGATGGGTGGGAGAATCGGAGTAGCATTGAATGTGAGGGGCATCATGGGGTGGGGTGGGTAGTTAATGAGGTGCATTCGATAGGATAGCACCAGGAAACTAGATCAGTCTCGTGCAGACAATCCCTCTGTCACACTCAATGAAAATGTCACTGAGACAAATTATTGTTAGAATCAACCCAACGGGTCGAAGACTCTGCAGACCCCAATCCCAGTTACAAAGCTGCAGCTGCTTTTCCAATGCTCTCCATCACAGGGAAGGAGCTAAACGTCACCTTACCCTTGGGAAATATGGTAATGGGGAGGGGGTGGTTGAGGTATCAGTCGGGGAGCACTTTATGGCAAGTCATCATAATTCTATTAGTTTCAAAATAAAAATGGAAAAGGATGAACCATGTCTAAAACTAAAAGTTCTAAATTGTTGGAAAGCCAATTTTGATTATATTAATCAAGAATTTTCCAAAGTCGATTGGGACAGATATTCGCAGAGAAGGGGGTCAGTTGGGAAGTCGGAAGCCTTCAACAATGAGACGTTCGTGTGAAGGGTAACGCTGATAAATGCAAGGAATGCTGTAGGATTGGAGAAGTTGAGGTTCTGGTCATGGATAAAAGTGAAGCGTATATCAGGTAAAGGCAGCAGGAATTGAGGGTTTTGTTCCCCCTTAATTCATTCACGGGATGAGGGCGTCCCTGACTAGGCAAGCATCTATTACCCATCCCTATTTGCCCAGAAGGCAGTTAACAGTCAACCACATTGTTGTGGGTCTGGAGTCACATGTAGGCCAGACCAGGTAAGGATGGCAGATTGTTTCCTTAAAGGGTGTCAGTGAACCAGATGGATTTTTCTGCCAATCGGGATGGTCATCATTATCCTCTTAATTCTTGATTTAAAATGAATCACTAGATGAGTCTGAAGGCAACAAGAGTATAGTTAAGAGGGAAATTGGGAGCATAAAAAGGGGACGTGTGATAGCTTTGGCAAATATAGTTAAGGAGAATCCAAAGGAATTCTACAAATACGTCAAGGACAAAAGAGTAACTGTGGAGAGAACAGGACATCCTTAAAGATCAGCAAGGCTGCCCATGTGCAGACCACTGGAAACGGGGGAGACACTGGACGAATATTTTGTGTCAGTATTTACTGTGCAGGAGGATATGGAAGCTAGAGAACTTGGGAAATAGGTAGTTGCATCTGGGAAAGTGTCTGTACGGCAGAGGAGATGTTGGAGATCTTAAAAGGAAGGAAAATGCCTTGGATTTTATTGGATGCACTCTCGGAATCTGTGGGAATCTAGGGAAGTGATTGTTGAGCTCCGTGTTAACATCAATAGCCACAGGTAAAATGCCAGAAGACTGAAGGATGACTAACGTGGTGTCACTACTTAAAGGATTTATGAAGAGTAATAAGGAAAAACCAGTGAGCCTGACGTTAGTGGTGGGTAAGTTGTTGGACCGGATTATGAGGCATATGATTTTAAAGCATTTTGAAAGGTAACGACTAATTAGGGATAGTCAACATGGCTTTATGTAAGCAATATTGTGTCTCACTGACTTGACAGATGTTTTGAAGAAGCGACTAAGAAGATTGATTGAGAGAGAGTGGTCTACATTATCGATCTGGACGTCAGTAAGTCGTTGAATAACATTGTGCATGGTCATCTGTTTAACAAGGTTGGTTCATATGAAAACCATTTGGTTACAAAACTGTCTCAAAGTTAGGAGGCAGAGGGTGGTGGTAGAGGGCTGCAATATCCTGGCAAAGGTTTGCAATGCTTCCCCCTGCTGTGCAGATAGTTCAGTTTATGGAATAATCCCTTGCATGACCTGCACAGCTCTCCATCTTAGCCATTACCTTACCCCAGTTCAGAATTTGAGGCAACAGACCGTTCTAGCCGATTTGGCAATGTCTCCATTTAATGTTTGCTTTCTTAGCATTGGATCCACCATCGTCTCTCTTATCCCGTTATTCCGCTCCCCATCTCCTTATTCATATTTTCAGCAAGTTATCAATTAATAAATTATTCGTTTTTCTTCTGTATCTTTCCCTGGCCTTAGGTTTTGACTCCCTCGTACATCGAATGCTGGCATTGTGAAGCTCAGAAACATTGAAATAGTGTGTGTCCGGCTGTTGTTCACTTCCCGATGTGTCCCATGTGGTGTTCTATGGACAGGTGTGTTACGTACACTGACACCATCAAAGTCAACCTGACCCGCTCACACTCACTCCATCACCATCACACTGAAAGCCCTCACACTCACTCCACCACCGTCACACTGACCTCCTCACACTCACTTCATCACCGTCACCCTGACGCCCTCACACTCACTCCATCACCATTACCCTGGCACCCTCACACGCACTCCATCACTGTCAAACTGTCCCCCTCACACTCAGTCCATCACCGTTATCCTGACACCCTCACGCTCACTCCATCACATTCACCCTGACACCCGCACACTCACTCCATCACGGTCATACTGACCCCCTCACATTCACTCCATCACCGTCACCCTGACCCCTTACACTCACTCGATCACCGTCACCCTTACTTCCTGACTCACTCCATCACCCTCACCCCGATCCTCTCACACTCTCTCCATCACCATCACCATGACCATCTCACACTCACTCCATCACCGTCACCCTGACCTGCTCACACTCACTCCATCACCATCACACTGAAAGCCCTCACATTCACTCCACCACCGTCACACTGACCTCCTCACACTCACTTCATCACCGTCACCCTGACGCCCTCACACTCACTCCATCACCATTACCCTGGCACCCTCACACGCACTCCATCAATGTCAAACTGTCCTCCTCGCACTCAGTCCATCACCGTTATCCTGACACCCTCACGCTCACTCCATCACATTCACCCTGACACCCGCACACTCACTCCATCACGGTCATACTGACCCCCTCACATTCACTCCATCACCGTCACCCTGACCCCTTACACTCACTCGATCACCGTCACCCCTTACTTCCTGACTCTCACTCCATCACCCTCACCCCGATCCTCTCACACTCTCTCCATCACCATCACCATGACCATCTCACACTCACTCCATCACCGTCACCCTGACCACCTCACACTCACTCCAAAATCATCACACTGACCCTCTCACACTCAATCCTTAACTGACATCCAGACCCCCTCACACTCACTCCATCACTCTCACCCTGACACACTCACAGTCACTCCATCACTGTCACACTGACCCCAACACACTCACTCCATCGCCGTATCCTGACGCCACATACTCACTCCATCACTATCACCCTGACCCTCTCACACTCACTCCATCGCCGTTACCCTGACCTTCTCACACTCACTCCATCACCGTCACACTGACTCTCTCACACACTCCATCACAGTCACCCTGACCACCCTCACTCACTCTATCACCATTACCCTGAACGTCTCACACTCTCTCCATCATCGTCAAACCGACCCCCTCGCACTCATCCATCAACATCACACTGACCTCCTGACACTCACTCCATCACTGTCACCCTGTCCCTCTCACACTCACTCCATCAGTCACCCTGACCCTCTCACTCACTCCATCACAGTCATCCTGACCACCCTCACTCACTCTATCACCATTACCCTGAACTCACACTCTCTCCATCATCGTCAAACCGACCCCTCGCACTCATCCATCAACATCATCACACTGACCTCCTGACACTCACTCCATCACTGTCACCCTGACCCTCTCACACTCACTCCATCAGTCACCCTGACCCGCTCACTCACTCCATCACAGTCACCCTGACCACCCTCACTCACTCTATCAGCATTACCCTGAACTTCTCACACTCTCTCCATCATCGTCAAACCGACCCCCTCGCACTTATCCATCAACATCATCACACTGACCTCCTGACACTCACTCCATCACTGTCAGCCTGACTCTCTCACACTCACTCCATAACCAGCATCCACACCCCCTCACACTCACTCCATCACAGTCACCCTGACTCTCTCACACTCACTCCATCACTGTCGCCCTGACCCCATCACACTCACTCCTTCACTGTCACATTGATCCTCTCACACTCGCTCCACCATCGTCACCCTGACGCCAGCACACTCACTCCATCACTTTCACCCTGACCCTCTCACACTCACTCCATCATCGCCACACTGACCCGCTCACATTCACTCACATCATCGTCACACTGACCTTCTCACACTCATTCCATCAACATCACACTGACACCCTCACACTCACTCCATCACCGTCACCCTGACCCCCTCACACTCATTTCAACACCGTCACACTGACTCACTGACACTCACTCCATCACCCTCACACTGACCCGCTCACAGTCATTCCAAGACTGTCATCCTTAACCTCTGACACGATCTCCATCACTGACACACTGAACCCGTCACACTCACTCCATCACCGTCAACCTGATCCACTCACACTCACCCCATCAACGTCACCCTGACCCCCTGACACTCACTCCGTCAACCTCACCCTGACCCGCTCACACTCACTCCATCACTGTCACCCTGAACTTCTCACACTCACTCTATATCTGTCACACTGAAACCCTCGCACTCACTCCATCATCGTCACCCTGTCCCTCTCACACTCAATCCCTCAATGTCACTCTGATCCCCTCACACTCACTCCTTCACCCTCAACCTGTACCCCCACACTGACTCCATCACCATCGCGCGGACTCTCTCACACTCACTCCATCACTGTCACCCTGACCCCCTTACACTCACTCGATCACCGTCACCCTTAAATTTCAATCTCACTCCATCACCCTCACCCCGACCCTCTCACACTCACTCCATCACCGTCACGATGACCACCTCACACTCACTCCAGCTTTGTAACAGTGACCTCCTCACATTCACTCCATCACCGTCTCCTTGACCCTCTCACACTCACTCCATTACCGTCACCCTGAGCCCCTCACACTCACTCCATCATTGTCACCCTGACCCGCTCACACTCACTCCATCACCGTCACACTGATCCCCTCACTCTCACTCCATCACTTTTAACCAGACTCTCTCACTTTCACTCCATCACCATCACCCTGACCCCCCACACTCACTCCATCATCATTACCCTGAACCTCTCACACTCTCTCCATCATCGTCAAACTGACCCCATCGCACTCATCCATCAACATCACACTGACTCCCTGACATTCACTCCATCGCCGTCACCCTGACTCTCTCACACTCACTTCATCACCATCAAACTTACCCCCTCACACTCACTCCATCACCGTCACACTGACTCCCTGACACTCACTCCATCACCGTCACCCTCACCCCCTCACACGCACTCCATCACTGTCGCCCTGACCCCATCACGCTTGGTCCATCACCATCACCATGACCCCCTCTCACTCACTCCATCACTGTCATCCTGACCCTCCCACACTCACTCCGTCAACGTCACACTGACCCCCTCACACTCATTCCAGCATCGTCACACTGATCCCCTCATACTCACTCCATGACCGTTACACTGACCCACTCGCGCTCACTCCATCACTGTCAACTAATCACGTCACACTCACTCCATCAACGTCACCCTGAGCCACTCACACTCACTTCATCTTCGTCATCTTGACCCACTCACACACACGCCACCACCGTCACTCTGACCCGCACATACCCCATCACCGTCATCTGACTCCCTCACACACACTCCATCGCCGTCACCCTGACCCCCTCACAATCACTCCATCATTGTCATACTGATACTCTCACACTTGCTCCATCACTGTCATGCTGGTACCCTCACACGGACTCCATGAAAGTCACCCTGAACCTCTGACACTCAATCCATCTCCGTCATACTAAAACCCTCACACTCACTCCGTCACACTCACGCTGACCCCCACACTCACTCCATCACCATCACCCTGACTCTCTCACACTCACTCTATCACTGTCACCCTGACACACTCACAGTCACTCCATCACCATCACACTCATCCTCCCACTCTCACTCCATCACCGTCACCCTGACAGCATCACACTCGACCCATCACCGTCAGCCTGATCCCCTTACACTCACTCCATCTGCATCACCCAGACAATCTCGCTCTCACTCCATTACCATCACCCAGACAATCTCACTCTCACTCCATTACCATCACCCACACCCTCTCACACTCACTCCATCACCGTCACACTGACCTCCTCACACTCACACCATTACCCTAACACTGACCCACTCGCTCTCACTTCATCACCGTCACACTGATCCCCTCAGACTCACTCCATCACCGTCACCCTGACCCTCTCACACTCACTCCATCACCGTCACCCTGTCACCCTCACACACACACGTCATCTCCGTCACCCTGACCCTCTCGCACTCACTCCATCAACATCATCTTAACCACCTCACACTCACTCCATCGTGGTCACCCTGACCCACACGTACTTAGTCCATCACCATTTGCCTGACTCCCTCACAATCACTCCATCACTGTCACACTGATCCCCTCACACTCATTCCATCACCGTCATACTGATCCCCTCACACTCACTCCATCACCGTGACCCTGACCATCTCACACTCACCCCATCACCATAAGCTTGACCCTCTCACACTCACTCCATCAACGCCACGCTGACACACACACTCCATCACCATCACAATGATACCCTCACACCCACACCATCATCGTCACACTGAACCCCTCACACTCTCTAAATTATCAACACCCTGAGTCCCTCACTCTCTCTCCATCACCGTCACCCTGACCCCACACACTCACTCCATCACCGTCACCTTCAACCTCTCACACTCTCTCCATCATCGTCAAACTGACCCCCTCACACTCACTCCATTACCGTCACCCTGACTCTCTCACACTCACTCCGCCACCGTCAGCCTGATCCCCTCACACTCACCCCATCTGCATCACCCTGACCCCCCACACTCACTCCATCTTCGTCACCCACACAATCTCACTCTCACTCCATTACCATCACCCTCACACTCTCACACTCTATGCATCACCATCACCCTGACTCCCTGCCACTCACTCCATCACCGTCACCCTGAACCTCTCACACTCACTTCATCACTGTCGCCCTGACCCCATCAGAATCACTCCATCACCATCACCCTCACCCCCTCACACTCACTCCGTCACCGTCAGCCTGATCCCCTCACACTCACTCCATCTGCATCACCCTGACCCCCTCACACTCACTCCATCCCCGTCACCCAGACAATCTCACTCTCACTCCATTACCATCACCCTCACACTCACACCCTCACCGTTAGCCTGACCCCCTCACAATCACTCAATCACTGTCACACTGATCCCCTCACACTCATTCCATCACCGTCATACTGATCCCCTCACACTCACTCCATCACCGTGACTCTGACCATCTCACACTCACTCCATCACCATCACCTTGACCCTCTCACACTCACTCCTTCAATGCCACTCTGAGACACACACACTCCATCACCATCAAACTGACACCCTCACACTCATTCCATCATCGTCACACTGACCCACTCGCCCTCACTCCATCACCATCACACTGATCCCCCAGACTCATTCCATCACCGTCACCCTGACCCTCTCACACTCACTCCATCACCGTCACCCTGTCACACACACACACGCGATCTCCGTCACACTGACCCTCTCACACTCAGACCATCACCATCATCTTAAACACCTCACATTCATTCCATCGCGGTCACTCTGATCCACACATACTTACTCAATCATCATTACCCTGACCCCCTCACAATCACTCCATGACTGTCACACGGATCCCCTCACACTCATTCCATCACCGTCATACTGATCCCCTCACACTCACTCCATCACCCTGACCCTGACCATCTCACACTCACACCATCACCATCACCTTGACCCTCTCACACTCACTCCATCAGCGCCACGCTGACACACACACACACTCCATCACCATTACACTGACACCCTCACACCCACTCCATCATCGTCACACTGAACCACTCACACTCTCTCCATTATCATCACCCTGACCCTCTCACACTCACTCCATCACGGTCTGCCTGACCCTCTCACACTCACTCCATTACCTTTACCCTGAGTCCCTCACTCTCACTCCATCACCGTCACACTGACCCCACACACTCACTCCATCACCGTCACCCTCAACAACACACACTCTCTCCATCATCGTCAAACTGACCCACTCACACTCACTCCATCACCATCACCCTGACTCTCTCACTCACTCCCTCACTGTCACCCTGACACCCTCACACTCACTCTATCACCATCACCCTCAACCCCTCACACTCACTCCGCCACTGTCAGCCTGATCCCCTCACACTCACTCCATCTGCATTACCCTGACCCCCTCACACTCATTCCATCCCCGTCACCCAGACAATCTCACTCTCACTCTATTACCATCACCCTCACACTCTCACACTCTATGCATCACCGTCACCCTGACTCCTGACACTCACTCCATCACCATCACCCTGAACCCCTCTCACTTACTCCATCACTGTCACCCTGACCCCCTCACACTCAGTCCATCACCGTCGCCCACACTCTCTACACTCACTCAATCACTGTCACCCTGACCCTCTTACACTCACTCGATCACCGTCACCCTTACCTCCTGAAACTCACTGTATCATCCTCACCCCGAACCTCTCACACTCACTCCATCACCGTCCCCCAGACAATCTCACTCTCACTCCATTACCATCACCCTGACCCTCTCACACTCACTCCATCACCGTCACCCTGTCACCCTCACACACACACGTCATCTCCGTCACCCTGACCCTCTCGCACTCACTCCATCAACATCATCTTAACCACCTCACACTCACTCCATCGTGGTCACCCTGACCCACACGTACTTAGTCCATCACCATTTGCCTGACTCCCTCACAATCACTCCATCACTGTCACACTGATCCCCTCACACTCATTCCATCACCGTCATACTGATCCCCTCACACTCACTCCATCACCGTGACCCTGACCATCTCACACTCACCCCATCACCATAAGCTTGACCCTCTCACACTCACTCCATCAACGCCACGCTGACACACACACTCCATCACCATCACAATGATACCCTCACACCCACACCATCATCGTCACACTGAACCCCTCACACTCTCTAAATTATCAACACCCTGAGTCCCTCACTCTCTCTCCATCACCGTCACCCTGACCCCACACACTCACTCCATCACCGTCACCTTCAACCTCTCACACTCTCTCCATCATCGTCAAACTGACCCCCTCACACTCACTCCATTACCGTCACCCTGACTCTCTCACACTCACTCCGCCACCGTCAGCCTGATCCCCTCACACTCACCCCATCTGCATCACCCTGACCCCCCACACTCACTCCATCTTCGTCACCCACACAATCTCACTCTCACTCCATTACCATCACCCTCACACTCTCACACTCTATGCATCACCATCACCCTGACTCCCTGCCACTCACTCCATCACCGTCACCCTGAACCTCTCACACTCACTTCATCACTGTCGCCCTGACCCCATCAGAATCACTCCATCACCATCACCCTCACCCCCTCACACTCACTCCGTCACCGTCAGCCTGATCCCCTCACACTCACTCCATCTGCATCACCCTGACCCCCTCACACTCACTCCATCCCCGTCACCCAGACAATCTCACTCTCACTCCATTACCATCACCCTCACACTCACACCCTCACCGTTAGCCTGACCCCCTCACAATCACTCAATCACTGTCACACTGATCCCCTCACACTCATTCCATCACCGTCATACTGATCCCCTCACACTCACTCCATCACCGTGACTCTGACCATCTCACACTCACTCCATCACCATCACCTTGACCCTCTCACACTCACTCCTTCAATGCCACTCTGAGACACACACACTCCATCACCATCAAACTGACACCCTCACACTCATTCCATCATCGTCACACTGACCCACTCGCCCTCACTCCATCACCATCACACTGATCCCCCAGACTCATTCCATCACCGTCACCCTGACCCTCTCACACTCACTCCATCACCGTCACCCTGTCACACACACACACGCGATCTCCGTCACACTGACCCTCTCACACTCAGACCATCACCATCATCTTAAACACCTCACACTCATTCCATCGCGGTCACTCTGATCCACACATACTTACTCAATCATCATTACCCTGACCCCCTCACAATCACTCCATGACTGTCACACGGATCCCCTCACACTCATTCCATCACCGTCATACTGATCCCCTCACACTCACTCCATCACCCTGACCCTGACCATCTCACACTCACACCATCACCATCACCTTGACCCTCTCACACTCACTCCATCAGCGCCACGCTGACACACACACACACTCCATCACCATTACACTGACACCCTCACACCCACTCCATCATCGTCACACTGAACCACTCACACTCTCTCCATTATCATCACCCTGACCCTCTCACACTCACTCCATCACGGTCTGCCTGACCCTCTCACACTCACTCCATTACCTTTACCCTGAGTCCCTCACTCTCACTCCATCACCGTCACACTGACCCCACACACTCACTCCATCACCGTCACCCTCAACAACACACACTCTCTCCATCATCGTCAAACTGACCCACTCACACTCACTCCATCACCATCACCCTGACTCTCTCACTCACTCCCTCACTGTCACCCTGACACCCTCACACTCACTCTATCACCATCACCCTCAACCCCTCACACTCACTCCGCCACTGTCAGCCTGATCCCCTCACACTCACTCCATCTGCATTACCCTGACCCCCTCACACTCATTCCATCCCCGTCACCCAGACAATCTCACTCTCACTCTATTACCATCACCCTCACACTCTCACACTCTATGCATCACCGTCACCCTGACTCCTGACACTCACTCCATCACCATCACCCTGAACCCCTCTCACTTACTCCATCACTGTCACCCTGACCCCCTCACACTCAGTCCATCACCGTCGCCCACACTCTCTACACTCACTCAATCACTGTCACCCTGACCCTCTTACACTCACTCGATCACCGTCACCCTTACCTCCTGAAACTCACTGTATCATCCTCACCCCGAACCTCTCACACTCACTCCATCACCGTCCCCCAGACAATCTCACTCTCACTCCATTACCATCACCCTCACCCTCTCACACTCACTCCATCACCGTAACACTGACCGCCTCACACTCACAACATTAACCTAACACTGACCCACTCGCTCTCACTCCATCACCGTCACCCTGGCTCCCTCACACTCACTCCATCACCGTCGTCCTGACTCTCTCACACTTACTCCATGACAGTCACCCTGACCCCCTTACACTCAGTCGATCACCGTCACCCTTACCTCCTTACACTCACTCCATCACCGTCATCATAACCACCTCACACTCACTCCATCACTGTAACCGTAAACCCCTCACACTCAACCCATCACCGTGACCCAGACAATCTCACTCTCACTCCATTACCATCACCCTCACCCTCTCACACTCACTCCATCACCGTCACACTGAACCCCTCACACTCACACCACTACCCTAACAATGACTCACTTGCTCTCACTCCATCACCGTCACACTGATCCCCTCACACTCACTCCATCACCGTCACCCTGACCCTCTCACTCTCACTCCATCACCGTCACCCTGTCACACTCACACACACGACATCTCCATCACCCTGACCCTCTCGCACTCAGTCCATCACCGTCATCTTGACCCCCTCACACTCACTCCATCGTGGTCGCCCTGACCCACACGCACTTACTCCATCACCGTTAGCCTGACCCCCTCACAATCACTCAATCACTGTCACACTGATCCCCTCACACTCATTCCATCACCGTCACACTGATCCTCTCACACTCACTCCATCACCGTGACCCTGACCATCTCACACTCACTCCATCACCATCACCTTGACCCTCTCACACTCACTCCTTCAATGCCACTCTGAGACACACACACTCCATCACCATCAAACTGACACCCTCACACTCACTCCATCATCGTCACACTGACCCACTCGCCATCACTCCATCACCATCACACTGATCCCCTCAGACTCACTCCATCACCGTCTTTCTGACCCTCTCACACTCACTCCATCACCGTCACCCTGTCACACTCATACACACGCGATCTCCGTCACACTGACCCTCTCACACTCAGTCCATCACCATCATCTTAACCACCTCACAGTCATTCCATCGCGGTCACTCTGATCCACACACACTTACTCCCTCACCATTACCCTGACCCCCTCACAATCACTCCATGACTGTCACACTGATCCCCTCACACTCATTCCATCACCGTCATACTGATCCCCTCACACTCACTCCATCACCGTGACCCTGACCATCTCACACTCACACCAGCACCATCACCTTGACCCTCTCACACTCACTCCATCAGCGCCACGCTGACACACACACACTCCATCACCATCACACTGACACCCTCACACCCACTCCATCATCGTCACACTGAACCACTCACACTCTCTCCATTATCATCACCCTGACCCTCTCATACTCACTCCATCATCGTCTTCCTGACCCTCTCGCACTCACTCCATTACCTTTACCCTGAGTCCCCCACTCTCACTCCATCACAGTCACACTGACACCACACACTCACTCCATCACCGTCACCCTCAACAACACACGCTCTCTCCATCATCGTCAAACTGACCCACTCACACTCACTCCGTCACCATCACCCTTACTCTCTCACTCACTCCGTCACTGTCACCCTGACACCCTCACACTCACTCCATCACCATCACCCTCACCCCCTCACACTCACTCCGCCACCGCACCCTGATACCGCACACTCACTCCATCACTGTCACCCTGACGCTCTCACACTCACTCCATCAACATCACACTGAGCCCCTAACTCTCACTCCATCATCCTCACCCTGACACCATCACACTCACTCCATCACCATCACCCTGCCCCCCATACTCACTCCATCACCGTCGCCCATACTCACTACACTCACTCAATCACTGTCACCCTGACGCCCTTACACTCACTCGATCACCATCACCATTGCCTCCTGACTCTCACTCCATCACCTCACCCCGAACCTCTCACTCTCACTCCATCACCATCACACTGACAGCATCACACTCAACCCGTCACCGTCACCCTGATCCCCTCACACTCACTCCATCTGCATCACTCTGAACGCCTCACACTCACACCATCACCGTCACCCAGACAATCTCACTCTTACTCCATTATCATCACCCTCACCCTCCCCCTCTCACACTCAGTCCATCACCGTCACACTGACCCCCTCACACTCACACCATTACCCGAACACTGACCCACTCGCTCTCACTCCATCACTGTCACACTGATCCCCTCACACTCACTCCATCACCGTCACACTGACCCCCTCACACTCACACCATTACCCTAACACTGACCCACTCGCTCTCACTCCGTCACTGTCACACTGATCCCCTCAAACTCACTCCATCACCGTCACCCTCTCACACTCATACACACGCTATCTCCGTCACCCTGACCCTCTGGCACTCACTCCATTACCGTCATCTTGACCCTCTCACACTCACTCCGTCGCGGTCAACCTGACCCACGCGTACTTACTCCATCACCGTTACCCTGACCCTCCCACAATCACTCCATCACTGTCACACTGATCCCCTCACACTCATTCCATTACCATCATACTGATCCCCTCATACTCACTCCATCACCGTGACCCTGACCATCTCACAGTTAATTCATTACCATCACATTGACCCTCTCACACTCACTCCTTCAACGACACCTGACATGCACACACTCACTCCATCATCGTCACACTAACCCACTCGCTCTCACTCCATCACCAAAACACTGATCCCCTCACACTCACTCCATCACCGTCACCCTGACCCTCTCACACTCACTCCATCACCGTCACCCTGTCACACTCACACACACGCCATCTCCATCACCCTGACCCTCTCGCACTCACTCCATCACCGTCATCTAGACCGCCTCACACTCACTCCATCGCGGAAACACTGACCCACAGATACTTACTCCATCACCGTTACCCTGACCCCTTCACAATCACTCCATCAATGTCACACTGATCCCCTCACACTCACTCCATCACCGTGACCCTGACCATCTCACACTCACTCCATCAACGTCACCCTGAGACACACACACTCCATCACCATCACACTGACATCCTCACACTCACTCCATCATCGTCACACTGACCCTCTCACAATTACTCTATTACATTTACCTGAGACCCTCACACTCACTCCATCATAGTCACCCTGACCCTCTCACACTCACGCCATCACCGTCACACTGATCCCCTTACTCTCACTCCAGCACCATCACCCTGACCCCACACACTCACTGCATCACCGTCACCCTCAACCTCTCAAACTCTCTCTATCATTGTCAAACTGACCCCCTCACACTCACTCCATCACTGTCACCCTGACCCCCTCACACTCAGTCCATCACCGTTACCCTGACTCTCCCATACTCATTCCATCACTGTCGCCCTGATCCCATCACACTCACTCCATCATCATCACACTGATCCACTCACACTCACTCCATCACTGTCAACCTGTCTCTCTCACATTCACTCCATCACCGTCACCCTGACCCCTCACACTCACTCCATCACCGTCACCGTGAATCTCTCACACTCATTCCATCACTGTCGCACTGACCCCATCACACTCCCTCCATCACCGTGACCCTGACCATCTCACACTCACTCCATCAACGCCACCCTGTGACACACACACTCCATCACCATTACACTGACATCCTCACACTCACTCCATCATCGTCACACTAACCCTCTCACAATCACTCTATCACCTTTACCTGAGAGCCTTACACTCACTCCATCATAGTCACCCTGACCCTCTCACACTCACGCCATCACCATCACACTGATCCGCTTACTCTCACTCCAGCACCATCACCCTGACCCCACACACTCACTGCATCACTGTCACCCTCAACCTCTCAAACTCTCTCTATCATTGTCAAACTGACCCCCTCACACTCACTCCATCACTGTCATCCTGACCCCCTCACACTCAGTCCATCACCGTTACCCTGACTCTCTCATACTCATTCCATCACTGTCGCCCTGATCCCATCACACTCACTCCATCATCATCACACTGATCCACTCACACTCACTCCATCACTGTCAACCTGACTCTCTCACATTCACTCCATCACCGTCACCCTGACCCCTCACACTCACTCCATCACCGTCACCGTGAATCTCTCACATTCATTCCATCACTGTCGCACTGACCCCATCACACTCCCTCCATCACCGCCACCCTCACCCCCTCACACTCACTCCATCACCATCACTCTGACCCACTCGTGCTCACTCCATCACCGTCAACCGATCACGTCACAGTCATTCTATCAACGTCACCCTGACCCACTCACACTCACTCCATCACGTGACCTTGACCCCCTCACACTCACTCCATCTCCATCACCCTGACCCCCTCACAATCACTCCATCACTGTCACTCTGACCCTCTCAAACTTGCTCCATCACCGTCACGCAGGTACAATCACACTGACTCCATGATCATCACCCTGAACCCCTCACAGTCACTCCATCTCCGTCACGCAGCAACCCTCTCACTCACTCCATCATTGTCACAATGACCCTCCCACACTCACTCCATCAACGTCACACTGACCCCCTTACACTCACTCCATCATCGTCACCCTGACCATCCACACAGACTCCATCACCGTCACACTGATCCCCTCACACTCACTCCATGACCGTAACACTGACTCACTTGTGCTCACTCCATCACAGTCACCCTGACACTCTCACACTCACTCCATCAACATCACACTGACCCCCTGTTCCTCACTCCATCACCCTCACCCCCTCACACTCACACTCACTCCCCTCACACTCATTCCATCACCGTCACACTGATCACCTCACACTCAAATCATCACCGTCACCCTGACCACCTCTACTCACTCCATCTCTGTCACCCTGACCCCCCTCACACTCACTCCATCATCGTCACCCTGATCCCCTCACACTCACTCCATGACCATTACACTGACCCACTCGCGCTCACTCCATCACCATCACGTTGACCCACTCATATACACGCCATCACCGTCAGCCTGACCCGCACATACCCGATCACCGTCATCCTGACTCCCTCACACTCACTCCATCGTCATCACCATGACCTCCTCACAATCACTCCATCATTGTCACACTGATCCTCTCACACTTGCTCCGTCACCATCACGCTGGTACCCTCACACTGACGACATGACCGTCACCCTGAACCCCTCACACTCACTCCATCTCCGTCACACTGAAACCCTCACACTCACTCCATCACCATCACCCTGACCCTCTCACACTCACTGCATCAGCATCACACTGACCTCCTGACACTCACACCATCACCGTCACCATGACCACCTCACACTCACTCCATCACTGTAACAGTGACACCCTCACTCTCACTCCATCACCATCACCCTGACATCATCACGCTCAACCCATCACCGTCACCCTGATCCCCTCACACTCACTCCATCTGCATGACCCTGATCCCCTCACACTCAATCCCTCGCCATCACCCAGACAATCTCACTCTCACTCCATTTTCGTCGCCCTGACTCTCTCACACTCACTGCATCACTGTCACCCTGACCCCTTTGCACTCACTCAATCACCATCACCTTTCCCTCCTGACACTCACTCCATCACCCTCACCCCGAACCTCTCACACTCACTGCATCACCGTCACCCTCATCCCCTCACACTCAGTCCATTACCGTCACCCAGACAATCTCACTCTCACTCCATTACCGTCACCCTCACACTCTCACACTCACTCCATCACCGTCACCCTGACCTCCTCACACTCACTCCATTACCGTCAGCCTGAAACCCTCACAATCACTCCATCATAGTTACACTGTACCCCTCACACTCACTCCATCACCGTCACCCTGACCCCCTCACACTCACTCCATCACTTCACCCTGACGCCACATGCTCACTCCATCACCGTCACCCTGACCCTCTCACACTCACTCCATTACCGTCAGCCTGAAACCCTCACAATCACTCCATCATAGTTACACTGTACCCCTCACACTCACTCCATCACCGTCACCCTGACCCCCTCACACTCACTCCATCACTTCACCCTGACGCCACATGCTCACTCCATTACCGTCACCCTGACCCTCTCACACTCATTCCATTACCGTCACCCTGAACCCCTCACAATCATTCCATCATACTTACCCTGTACCGCTCACATTCACTCCATTACCGTCACCCTGACCGTCTCAGATTCACTCCATCACCGTCACACTGCCACCCGCACATTCACTCCATCACTTTCACCCTGACCCTCTAACACTCACTTCTTCATCGTCACACTGAAATTCTCACACTCATTCCATCATTGTCACACTGACCGACTCACACCCATTCCATCAACCTCACACTGACACCCTCACACTCACTTCATCACCGTCACACTGACTCCATGACACTCAATCAATCCCTATCACCCGGACACGCTCACACCCACTCCATCACCGTCACCCTGACCGGCTGACACTCATTTCATCACCGTCATCTTGACCCCTCACACTCACTCTATCACTGTCAATCTGACACAATCACAATCACTCCATCAACATCACAATCACCATCACCCTGACCCGCTCACACTCACTCCATCACCGTCACCCAGACCATCTCAGACCCACTCCATCACCGTCATTCTGACCCACTCACACTCGCTCCATCACCGACACTCTGACCCCCTCACACTCACTCCATAAGCGTCAAACTGACCCCATCAGACTCACTCCATCTCCATCAAACTCAGACCATCACTGTCACCTTGACCTTCTCACACTCATTCCATCAGAGTCATCTTGACCCCCTCACACTCACTCTATCACTGTCAACCTGACACACTCACTCTATCACTCCATCACCTTCACCCCGACCCCGTCATACTCACTCCATTACCGTCACCCTGACCCGCTCACACACATTCCATGACTGTCAACCTGACCCCCTCACACTCACTCCATCACCGTCAAACTGATCCCCTCACATTCACTCCATCACCGTCAAACTGACCCCCTCACACTCACTCCATCTGCGTGACACTGACCCCCTCACATTCACTCCATCTCCGTCACACTGAACCCGCACAGTCACTCCATCGCTGTCAACCTGACACACTCACAATCACTCCATCACACTCACCCTGACCCCTTAACACTCACTACATCACCGTCAAACTGACACCATCGCACCCACTCCATCACCGTCACCCTGACCTTCTCACACTCACTCCATCACCGTCACCCTGACCCCCTCACACTCACTCCATCTCCGTCACCCTGACCCTCTCACACTCAATCCATCATCCTCACCCTCTCCTCTCACACTCACTCCATCACCTTCACACCAATCCCCTCACACTCACTCCATCACCGTCAAACTGACCCCCTCACACTCACTCCATCTGCGTGACACTGACCCCCTCACACTCACTCCTTCTCCGTCACACTGACCCCCCACACTCACGCCATCGCTGACAACCTGACACACTCACAATCACTCCATCACCCTCACCATGACCCCTTCACACTCACTACGTCACCGTTTCACTGACACCATCGCACCCACTCCATCAATGTCACCCGGACCCTCTCACACTCACTCCATCACCGTCACACTGACCCCCACACACTCACTCCATCATCCTCACCCTGACCCCGACACACTCATTCCATCACCGTCACACTGAGCCAACACTCATTCCATCACCGTCACACTGACCCCAACACTCACTCCATCTCCGTAACACTGACTCCATTAAACTCACTCCGTCATCGTCATACTGACACATTCACACTCACTCCATCACCCTTACCCTGACAAACTCACACTCACTCCATCACAGTCACACTCATCCCCTCACACTCATTCCATCGCCGTCACCCTGACACCATCACACTCACTCCTTTTCCCTCACTTTGACCCCCTCACACTCACTCCTTTACCATCACCCTGACACCATCATACGCAATACATTTCCGTCACACTGACACCATTAAACTCACTCCATCAGTGTCACACTGAGACACTCACACTCACTCCATTACCCTCACACTGACACCCTCAGATACACTACATCACTGTCACATTGACCACAACACATTCACTCCATCACCGTCATACTCATCTCAAACACACTGACACCATCACCCACACCCTGACCCGCTCACACTCATTCCATCACCTTCATCTTGCCCTCCTCACATTCACTATATCACTATCAACCTGACACACTCACTATCACTCCATTACCATCACCCTGACACCATCACACTCATTCCATCACCGTCATCGTGACCCCCTCACACTCACTCTATCACTGTCAACCTGGCACAATCACAATCACTCCATCACCATCTCCATCGCCCTGACCCCCTCACACTCACTCCATCACCGTCACCCCGACTCCCACATACTCACTCCATCACCGTCACACTGACCCCTTCACGCTAACTCCTTCACCGTCACCCTAACACACTCACACTCACATCATCACCGTCATACTGACCCCGTCACACTCACTCCTTCACCGTCACCCTGACCCCCTCACACTCACTCCATCACCGTCACACTGACCTGCTCACACTGATTCCATCACCGTCATCTTGACCCCCTCACACTCACTCTATCACTGTCAACCAGACACAATCACAATCACTCCATCGCCAACTCCATCACCCTGCCCCCTCACACTCACTCCATCACCGTCACCCTGAACGCCTCACACTCACTCCATCACTGCCACACCGACTCCCACATACTCACTCCATCACCGTCAGTCTGACCCCCTCACACGCACTCCACCACCGTCACAATGACCCCCTCACACTCACACCTCCGTCACTTTGACCCTCTCAGACTCACGCCATCACCGTCACACTGACCCCCTCACACTCACTCAATCACCATCACCCTGAACCCCTCACACTCACTCCATCACCGTTACACTGACCTCCTCACTCTCACTCCATCACCAACACCCTGACCACCTCACACTCACTCCATCACTGTCGCACAGACCCCCTCACACTCACTACATCACCGTCACACTGACCGCCACACAATCACTCCATCACCGTCACCCTGACCCCCTTACCCTCACTCCATCTCAGTCACCCTGACCCTCTCACACTCAATCCATCATCCTCACTCTCTCCCCCTCACACTCACTCCATCACCCTCACACCAAACCCTCACACTCACTTCAGCACTGTCACCCTGAACCTCTCACACTCACTACATCAACGTCACACTGATCCCCTCACACTCACTGCATCACCGTCACCCTGACTCCCACATACTAAATCCATCACCGTCACACTGTCAATCCCACACTCACTCCATCATATTAACACTGAGCCCTCACACTCACTCCATCACCATCACTCTGACCAGGTCACACTCACTCCATTACCGTCATCTTGAGCCCCTCACGCTCACTCCATCACCATCACCCTGACCCCATCACAATCACTCCATTCCATTCATTCTGACCGCCTCACACTCACTCAATCACTGTAGCCCTGACCCCCTCACAGTCACTCTATCACTGTTACACTGACCCCGACACACTCACTCCATCATCCTCACCATGACCCCGAAACAGTCATTCCATCACCGTCACCCTGACCCCGACACACTCATTCCATCACCGTCACCCTGACCCCGGCACACTCACTCCTTTACCATTACCCTGACACCATCACACTCAATCCATCTCTGTCACACTGACTCCATTAAACTCACTCCATCAGTGTAACACTGACACACTCACACTCACTCCATTACCCTCACACTGACACCTTCAGATACACTACATCACTGTCACATTGACCACCTCACATTCACTGCATCACCGTCACACTGACTCCCACACACTGACACCATCACCCTCACCCTGACCCGCCCACACTCATTCCATCACAGTCATCTTGACCCACTCACACTCACTCTATCTCTGTCAACCTGACAAACTCACAATCACTCCATCACCATCACCCTGACCCCCTCACACTCACTCCATCACTGTCACCCTGATCCCCTCACACTCACTCCATGTCTGCCACACTGACCCTCTCACACTCAATCCATCATCCACAACCTCTCCCCCTCACACTCACTCCATCACCGTCACACTGAACCCCACACACTCACTCCATCACAGTCACCCCGACTCCCACATACTCAGTCCATCCCCGTCACACTGACCACCTCACATTCACGACATCACCATCACACTCACACCATCTCTGTCACACTGACCCTCTCACACTCAATCCATCATCCTCACCCTCTCCCCCTCACACTCACTCCATCACCTTCACACCAACCCCCTCACACTCACTCCATCGCAGTCACCCTGATCCTCTCACACTCACTCCATCACCATCACACTGATCCCATCACCCTCACTCCATCACCGTCACACTGATCCCCTCACACTCACTGCATCACCGTCACCCTGACTCCCACACACTAAATCCATCACCGTCACACTGTCAATCCCACACTCACTCCATCATGTTTACACTGATCCCCTCACATTCACTCCATGACCATCACTCTGAGCACCTCACACTCACTCCATCACCGTCATCTTGACCCCCTCACACTCACTCCATCACCGTCATCTTGACCCCATCACGCTCACTCCATCACCATCACCCTGACCCCATCACAATCACTACATTCCATTCATTCTGATTCCCTCACACTCACTCCATCACGGTCACCCTGAACCTCTCACACTCACTTCAACTCCAACTCACTGACCCCCTCACACCCACTCCATCACAGTCACCCTGATCCTCTCACACTCACTCCATCACCATCACACTGATCCCATCACCCTCACTCCATCACCGTCACACTGATCCCCTCACACTCACTGCATCACCGTCACCCTGACTCCCACACACTAAATCCAACACCGTCACACTGTCAATCCCACACTCACTCCATCATGTTTACACTGATCCCCTCACACTCACTCCACTACCATCAATCTGAGCACCTCACACTCACTCCATCACCGTCATCTTGACACCCTCACGCTCAGTCCATCACCATCACCCTGACCCCATCACAATCACTCCATTCCATTCATTCTGATACCCTCACACTCACTCCATCACCGTCACCCTGAACCTCTCACACTCACTCTATCTCCAACTCACTGACCCCCTTACGCTCACTCCATCACTGTCACCCTGAATCTCTCACACTCACTCAATCAACGTCGCTTCGACGCTCTCACACTCACTCCATCACCGTCACACTGACCTCCGCACACTTACTCCATCACCGTCACCCTGAAACCCTCACAGTCACTCCATCCCCGTAACACTGACCCCGATACACTCACTCCATCATTCTCACCATGACCCCGAAACACTCATTCCATCACCGTCACCCTGACCCCGACACACTCAGTCCATCACCGTCACCCTGAACCCGACACACTCACTCCTTCTCCCTCCTTTTGACCCCCTCACACTCACTCCTTTACCATTACCCTGACACCATCACACTCAATCCATCTCCGTCACACTGACTCCATTACACTCACACTGACACCCTCAGAAACACTACATCACTGTCACATTGACCACCTCACATTCACTCCATCACCGTCTCACTGACTCCCACACACTGACACCATCACCCTCACCCTGACACGCGCTCACTCATTCCATCACCGTCATCTTGACCCCCTCACGCTCACTCTATCACTGTCAACCTGACACACTAACAATCACTCCATCACCATCACTCTGACCCCCTCACACTCACTCCATCACCGTCACATTGACCCGCTTACACTCATTCCATCACAGTCATCTTGACCCACTCACACTCACTCTATCTCTGTCAACCTGACAAACTCACAATCACTCCATCACCATCACCCTGACCCCCTCACACTCACTCCATCACTGTCACCCTGATCCCCTCACACTCACTCCATGTCTGTCACACTGACCCTCTCACACTCAATCCATCATCCACAACCTCTCCCCCTCACACTCACTCCATCACCGTCACACTGAACCCCACACACTCACTCCATCACAGTCACCCCGACTCCCACATACTCAGTCCATCCCCGTCACACTGACCACCTCACATTCACGACATCACCATCACACTCACACCATCTCTGTCACACTGACCCTCTCACACTCAATCCATCATCCTCACCCTCTCCCCCTCACACTCACTCCATCACCTTCACACCAACCCCCTCACACTCACTCCATCGCAGTCACCCTGATCCTCTCACACTCACTCCATCACCATCACACTGATCCCATCACCCTCACTCCATCACCGTCACACTGATCCCCTCACACTCACTGCATCACCGTCACCCTGACTCCCACACACTAAATCCATCACCGTCACACTGTCAATCCCACACTCACTCCATCATGTTTACACTGATCCCCTCACATTCACTCCATGACCATCACTCTGAGCACCTCACACTCACTCCATCACCGTCATCTTGACCCCCTCACACTCACTCCATCACCGTCATCTTGACCCCATCACGCTCACTCCATCACCATCACCCTGACCCCATCACAATCACTACATTCCATTCATTCTGATTCCCTCACACTCACTCCATCACGGTCACCCTGAACCTCTCACACTCACTCCAACTCCAACTCACTGACCCCCTCACACCCACTCCATCACAGTCACCCTGATCCTCTCACACTCACTCCATCACCATCACACTGATCCCATCACCCTCACTCCATCACCGTCACACTGATCCCCTCACACTCACTGCATCACCGTCACCCTGACTCCCACACACTAAATCCAACACCGTCACACTGTCAATCCCACACTCACTCCATCATGTTTACACTGATCCCCTCACACTCACTCCACTACCATCAATCTGAGCACCTCACACTCACTCCATCACCGTCATCTTGACACCCTCACGCTCAGTCCATCACCATCACCCTGACCCCATCACAATCACTCCATTCCATTCATTCTGATACCCTCACACTCACTCCATCACCGTCACCCTGAACCTCTCACACTCACTCTATCTCCAACTCACTGACCCCCTTACGCTCACTCCATCACTGTCACCCTGAATCTCTCACACTCACTCAATCAACGTCGCTTCGACGCTCTCACACTCACTCCATCACCGTCACACTGACCTCCGCACACTTACTCCATCACCGTCACCCTGAAACCCTCACAGTCACTCCATCCCCGTAACACTGACCCCGATACACTCACTCCATCATTCTCACCATGACCCCGAAACACTCATTCCATCACCGTCACCCTGACCCCGACACACTCAGTCCATCACCGTCACCCTGAACCCGACACACTCACTCCTTCTCCCTCCTTTTGACCCCCTCACACTCACTCCTTTACCATTACCCTGACACCATCACACTCAATCCATCTCCGTCACACTGACTCCATTACACTCACACTGACACCCTCAGAAACACTACATCACTGTCACATTGACCACCTCACATTCACTCCATCACCGTCTCACTGACTCCCACACACTGACACCATCACCCTCACCCTGACACGCGCTCACTCATTCCATCACCGTCATCTTGACCCCCTCACGCTCACTCTATCACTGTCAACCTGACACACTAACAATCACTCCATCACCATCACTCTGACCCCCTCACACTCACTCCATCACCGTCACATTGACCCGCTTACACTCATTCCATCACAGTCATCTTGACCCCAATCACACTCAATCTATCACTGTTAAACTGACACAATCACAATCACTCCATCACCATCTCTATCACACTGACCACCTCACACTCACTCCATCACCCTCACCCTGACGCCTTCACACTCACTACATCACCGTCACACTGACACCATCGCACCCACTCCATCAACGTCACCCTGACCCTCTCACACTCACTCCATCACCGTCACACTGACTCCATTAAACTCAATCCTTCATCGTCATACTGACCACCTCACACTCACTCCATCACCCTTACCCTGACAATATCACACTCACTCCATCACTTTCACACCAACCCCCTCACACTCACTCCATCACAGTCACCCTGATCCTCTCACATTCACTCCATCACCATCACACTGATCCTCTCACACTCACTCCATTAACATCACTCTGAGCATCTCACAGTCACTCCATCACCGTCATCTTGATCCCTCACGTTCACTCCATCACCATCACCCTGACCCCATCACAATCACTCCATTCCATTCATTCTGATCGCCTCACACTCACTCCATCACCGTCACCCTGAACCTCTCACACTCAATCTATCTCCAACTCACTGACCCCCTCACGCTCACTCCATCACTGTCACCCTGAATCTCTCACACTCACTCAATCAACGTCGCTTCGACGCTCTCACACTCACTCCATCACCGTCACACTGACCTCCGCACACTTACTCCATCACCGTCACCCTGATCCCCTCACAGTCACTCCATCCGCGTAACACTGACCCCGACACACTCACTCCATCATCCTCACCATGACCCCGAAACACTCATTCCATCACCGTCACCCTGACCCCGACACACTCAGTCCATCACCGTCACCCTGACCCCGACACACTCACTCCTCCTCCCCCACTTTGACCCCCTCACACTCACTCCTTTACCATTACCCTGACACCATCACACTCAATCCATCTCCGTCACACTGACTCCATTAAACTCACACTGACACCCTCAGATACACTACATCACTGTCACATTGATCACCTCACATTCACTCCATCACTGTCACTCTGACTCCCACACACTGACACCATCACCCTCACCCTGACCCGCTCACACTCATTCCATCACCGTCATTTTGACCCCCTCACGCTCACTCTATCACTGTCAAACTGACACACTAACAATCACTCTATCACCATCACCCTGACCCCCTCACACTCACTCCATCGCCGTCACCCTGACCCGCTCACACTCATTCCATCACCGTCATCTTGACCTCCTCACACTCACTCTATCACTGTCAACCTGACACAATCACAATCACTCCATCACCATCTCCATCACCCTGACCACCTCACACTCACTCCATCACCGTCACCCTGAACTCCTCACACTCACTCCATCACTGTCACCCTGACACCCACATACTCACTCCATCACCGTCACACTGACCCGCTCACACTCACTCATCCGTCACTTTGACCCTCTCACACTCACTCCATCACCGTCACACTGACCTCTCACACACACTCCTTAACTGTCAACCTAACCCACTCACACTCACTCCATCACCGTCATACTTACCCCCTCACACTCATTCCTTCACCGTCACCCTGACCCGCTCACACTCACTCCATCACCGTCACCCTGACCAGCTCACACTCATTCCAACACCGTCATCTTGACCCTCTCACACTCACCCTATCACTGTCAACCTGACACAATCACAATCACTTCATCACCATCTCCATCATCCTGACCCCTCCCACTCACTCCATCACCGTCACCCTGAACTCCTCCCACTCACTCCATCACCGTCACTCTGACTCCCTCACTCTCACTCCATCACCGTCACCCTGACCCCCTCACACTCACGCCATTACTGTCACACGGAACCCCTCACACTCACTCATCGTCACTTTCACCCTCTCACACTCACTGCATCAACGTCACACTGACCCCCTCACACTTACTCCTTCACCGTCACCCTGACCCCCTCACACTCACTCCTTCACCATCACCCTGACCCCCTCGCATTCATTCATTCACCGTCACTCTGACCCCCTCACTCTCACTCCATCACCGTCACCTGGACCCCCTCACACTCACTACATCACTGTCACACGGACCCCCTCACACTTACTCCATCACCGTCACCCTGACCCCCTCAGTCTCAGTCCATCGCAGTCACCTTGATCCCCTCACACTCACGACATCACCGTCACACTGACAATCTCACACTCACTCTATCTCCATCACTCTGACCCCCTCACACTAATTCCATCTCCGTCACCCTGACCCTCTCACACTCAATACATCATCCTCACCCTCTCCCCCTCACACTCACTCCATCACCTTCACACCAACCCACTCACACTCACTCCATCACAGTCACCCTGATCCTCTCACACTCACTCCATCACCATCACACTGATCCCATCACCCTCACTCCATCACCGTCACAGTGATCCCCTCACACTCACTGCATCACCGTCACCCTGACTCCAACACACTAAATCAATCACCGTCACACTGTCAATCCAACACTCATTCCATCATGTTTACACTGATCCCCTCACACTCACTCCATCACCATCACTCTGAGCACCTCACACTCACTACATCACCGTCATCTTGACCCCCTCACACTCACTCCATCACTGTCATCTTGAACCCCTCACGCTCACTCCAACACCATCACCCTGACCCCATCACAATCACTCCATTCCATTCATTCTGATCCCCTCACACTCACTCCATCACCGTCACCCTGAACCTCTCACACTCACTCTATCTCCATGTCACTGAACCCCTCACACTCACTCCATCACTGTCACCCTGAATCTCTCACACTCACTCAATCAACGTCACTTCGACCCTCTCACACTCACTCCATCACCCTCACACTGACCTCCGCACATTTACTCCAACACCGTCACCATGATCCACTCACAGTTACTCCATCCACGTAACACTGACCCCGACACACACACTCCATCAATCTCACCATGACCCCGAAACGCTCATTCCATTACCGTCACCCTGCCCCCGACACACTCATTCCATCACCGTCACCCTGGCCCCGACACACTCACTCCTTCTCCCTCACTTTGACCCCCTCACACTCACTCCTTTACCATTACCCTGACACCATCACACTCAATCCATCTCCGTCACACTGACTCCATTAAACTCACTCCATCAGTGTCACACTGACACCCTCACACTCACTCCATTACCCTCACACTGACACCCTCAGATACACTACTTCACTGTCACATTGACCCCCTCACATTCACTCCATCACCGTCACACTGACTCCCACACACTGACACCATCACCCTCACCCTGACCCGCTCACACTCATTCCATCACCGTCATCTTGACCCCCTCACGCTCACTCTATCACAGTCAACCTGACACACTAACAATCACTCCATCACCATCACCCTGACACCCTCACACTCACTCGATCACCGTCACACTGACCCGCTCACACTCATTCCATCACCGTCATCTTGACCCCCTCGCGCTCACTCTATCACTGTCAACCTGACACAATCACAATCACTCCCTCACCATCTCCATCACCCTGACCCCCTCACACTCACTCGATCACCGTCACCCTGGCCTCCTCACAGTCACTCCATCACTGTCACCCTGACTCCCACATACTCACTGCATCACCATCACACTGACCCACTCACACTCACTCCTCCGTCACTTTGACCCTCTTACAGTCACTCCATCACCGTTACATTGACCCCTCACACTCACTCCTTCACCGTCAACCTAACCCACTCACACTCACTCCATCACTGTCAACCTGACACACTCACAATCACTCCATCAACGTCACCCTGACCCGCTCACAGTCATTCCATGACTGTCAACCTGTCCCCCTCACACCCACTGCATCAACGTCAAACTGACCCCCTCACACTCCCTCCATCTGCGTGACACTGACCCCCTCCCACTCACTCCATCTCCGTCACACTGACCCCCACACTCACTCCATCGCTGTGACCCTGACACACTACAATCACTGCAGCACCCTCACCCTGACCCCTTCACACTCACTGCTTCACCGTCACACTGACACCATCGCACCCACTCCATCACCGTCACCCTGACCCCATCACACACACACCATCAACGTCACCCGGACCCTCTCACACTCAATCCATCACCGTCACACTGACTCCATTAAACTCACACCATCATCGTCATACTGACCCTCTCACACTCATTCCATCACTGTCAACCTGAACCTCTCACACTCGCTCAATCAACGTCACTTTGACCGTCTCACACTCACTCCATCACCATCACACTGATCCCCTCACAGTCATTCCATCACTGTTATACTGATCCCGACACACTCACTCCATCATCCTCACCCTGACCCCGACACACTCATTCCATCACTGTCACCATGACCCCAACACACTGACTCCTTCTCCGTCACTTTAACCCCCTCACACTCATTCCTTCACCTTCACCCTAACACCTTCACACTCACTCCATCTCCGTCACACTGACTCTATTAAACTCACTCCATCATCGTCATACTGACCCCCTCACACTCACTCCATCACCATCACCATGGCCTCCTCACACTCACTCCATCACTGTCACCCCGACTCCCACATACTCACTCCATCACCTTCACCCTGACCCGCTCGTACTCGCTCCATCACCATCACCCTGACCCGCTCACAGTCATTCCATGACTGTCAACCTGTCCCCCTCACACTGCATCAACGTCAAACTGACCCCCTCACACTCACCCCATCTGCGTGACACTGACCCCCTCACACTAACTCCTTCACCGTCACCCTGTCCCGCTCACTCTCACTCTATCACTGTCAATCTGACACAATCACAATCACTCCATCACCATCTCCATCACCCTGACCCCCACATCATCACTCCATCACTATCACGCTGAACTCCTCACCCTCACTCCATCACTGTCACCCCGACTCCCACACACTCACTCGATCACCGTCACACTGACCCCCTCACACTCACACCTCCGTCACTTTGACCCTCTCACACTCACTCCATCACCGTCACACTGACCCCCTCAAACTCACTCCTTCACCGTCACCCTGACCCACTCAAACTCTCTCCAACACCGTTACACTGACCCCCTCACACTCACCTCTTCACCATCACCCTGACCCCCTCACACTCACTCCATCACCGTCACACTGACCCCCTCACACTCACTACATCACTGTCACACTGACCCCCTCACACTCACTCCATCTCCGTCACCCTGACCCTCTCACGCTCAATCCATCATCCTCACCCTCTCCCCCTCACACTCACTCCATCACCTTCACACCAACCCCCTCACACTCACTCCATCACAGTCAACCTGATCCTCTCACACTCACTCCATCACCATCACACTGATCCCATCACCCTCACTCCATCACCGTCACACTGATCCCCTCAAACTCACTGCATCACCGTCACCCTGACTCCCACACACTAAATCCATCACCGTCACACTGTCAATCCCACACTCACTCTATCATGTTTACACTGATCCCCTCACACTCACTCCATCACCAGCAATCTGAGCACCTCACCCTCACTACATCACCGTCATCTTGACCCCCTCACACTCACTCCATCACCATCACCCTGACCCCATCACAATCGCTACATTCCATTCATTCTGATCCCCTCACACTCACTCCATCACCGTCACCCTGAACCTCTCACACTCACTCTATCTCCAACTCACTGAACCCCTCACACTCACTCCATCACTGTCACCCTGAATCTCTCACACTCACTCAATCAACGTCACTTCGACCCTCTCACACTCACTCCATCACTCTCACACTGACCTCCGCACACTTACTCCAACACCGTCACCATGATCCACTCACAGTTACTCCATCCCCGTAACACTGACCCCGACACACTCACTCCATCATCCTCACCATGACCCCGAAACGCTCATTCCATTACCGTCACCCTGCCCCCGACACACTCATTCCATCACCGTCACCCTGGCCCCGACACACTCACTCCTTCTCCCTCACTTTGACCCCCTCACACTCACTCCTTTACCATTACCCTGACACCATCACACTCAATCCATCTCCGTCACACTGACTCCATTAAACTCACTCCATCAGTGTCACACTGACACACTCACACTCACTCCATTACCCGCACACTGACACCCTCAGATACACTTCATCACTGTCACATTGACCACCTCACATTCACTCCATCACCGTCACACTGACTCCCACACACTGACACCATCACCCTCACCCTGACCCGCTCACACTCATTCCATCACCGCCATCTTGACCCACTCATGCTCACTCTATCACAGTCAACCTGACACAATCACAATCACTCCATCACCATCTCCATCACCCTGACCCCCACATCATCACTCCATCACTATCACGCTGAACACCTCACCCTCACTCCATCACTGTCACCCCGACTCCCACACACTCACTCGATCACCGTCACACTGACCCCCTCACAGTCACTCCATCACTGTTATACTGACCCTGACAGACTAACTCCATCATCCTCACCCTGACCCTGACACACTCATTCAATCACCGTCACACTGACCCCAACACACTGACTCCTTCTCCGTCACTTTGACCCCCTCACACTCATTCCTTCACCTTCACCCTGACACCTTCACACTCACTCCATCTCCGTCACACTGACTCCATTAAACTCACTCCATCATCGTCATACTGGCCCCATCACACTCACTCCATCACCATCACCCTGGCCTCCTCACACTCACTCGATCACTGTCACCCCGACTCCCACATACTCACTCCATCACCGTCGCACTGACCCCCTCACTCTCACTCCATCACCGTCACCCTGACCCCCACACTCTCTCCATCGCTGTCACACGGACCCCCTCACACTCACTCCTTCTCCGTCACCCTGACCCACTCAAACTCAATCCATCACCGTCGCACTGAGCCCCCACATTCTCACTCCATCACCGTCACCCTGACACCCTCACATTCACTCCATCACTGTCACACGGACACCCTCACTCTCACTGCATCACCATCACCCCAACTCCCACACACTCACTCCATCGCAGTCATCTTGATTCCCTCACGCTCACTACAGCACCGTCACACTGACAATATCACACTCACTCCATCTCAATCACTCTGACCCCCTCACATTCACTCCATCTCCGTCACCCTGACCCTCTCACACTCAATCCATCATCCTCACCCTCTCCCCTCACACTCACTCCATCACCTTCACACCAACCCACTCACACTCACTCCATCACAGTCACCCTGATCCTCTCACACTCACTCCATGACCATCAGACTGATCCCTTCACACTCACTGCATCACCGTCACCCTGACTCCCACACACTAAATCCATCACTATCACACTGACCCCCTCACACTCACTCCTTCACCGTCACCCTGATCCCCTCAGACTCACTCTTTCACCGTCTCACTGAAACCCTCACATTCACGCCATTACAGTCACACTGACCCCCTCACACTCACTCCATCACAGTCACAGTGATCCCATCACACTCACTCCATCACTGTCACCCTGACCTCCTCACTCTCACTCTATTACCCTCACCCTGACACCCACCACACTCACTCCATAACAACCCCCTTGACCCCCTCACACTCTCTCCATCACTCTAGCACTGATCCCCTCACACACACCCTGAACCGTCACCCTGAACACCTCACACTCGCTCCATCACCGTCACCATGAATCCCTCATTCTCACTCCATCACCGTCACCGTTAACCTCTCACACTCATCCCGTCACCGTCACCATGAACCTGTCACACTCACTCCATTACAGTCACCCTGACCGCCTCATACACACTCCATCACCATCACCCAAACACCCTCACACTCACTCCATCACAATCACCTTGACCACCTAACCGTCGCTCCATCACTGTCACTGTGAACCCCTCACACACACTCCTTCATCGTCACACTGATACTCTCACACCCACCTCACACCCACTTTATCAGAGTCACCCTGACCTCCTCACACTCGCTCCATCACCATCAACCTGACCACCGCACACTCATGTGATCACAGTCAGACTGACCCCTTCACACTTACTCCATCACCGTCAAAGTTATCCCCTCACACTCACTCTATCACTGTCATCCTGACACATTCACAATTACTCCATCACCGTCACTTTGACCCCCTCACACTCACTCCACCTCTGTGACACTGACCCCTCACATTCACTCCATCACCATCACCTTGGTCCCCTCACTCTCACTCCTTAACCGTCACTCTAACCCCCTCACACACACACTCCGTCACCGTCACTCAGATCGCCTCATACTCACTCGATCACCGTCACCCTGAGCCCCGACACTCACTCCATCCCCGTCACACTGACCGCCTCACACTCACTCATCATCCTCACCCTGACCCCCTCACACTCACTCCATCATCCTCATCCTGTCCCCCTCACACTCACTCCATCACCGTCACACTGACCCCCTCACATTCACTCCATCCCCACCACCCTGACCCCCTGACACTCATTCCCTCACAGACACCCTGACCCCCTCACACTCACTCCATCACCATCACCGTGACCCCCTCACACTCACTCCATCATCCTCACCCTGACCCCCTCACACTCACTCCATCATCCTCACACTGGTCCCCTCACACTGACTCCATCACCGTCACACTGACCCCCTCACATTCACTCCAACACCGTCACACTGATCTCCTCACCCTCACTCCAACACCATCACACTCATCTCCCCACACTCACTCCATCACCAACACCCTGCACTCCATCACCACCACCATTAGACACACAGCCTCACAACACCCCCACTGTCACGCTCACCTCCACACACTCCACCAAACTCGCACACATTGCCCCACACCACCCCCAACGTCCCGTTCACAACCACAAACTCCACCATCATCACACACACTGCCCCCACCACCTGCACCATCACGCTTACCCCATCACACTCCACCACCGTCAGATACACTGCCCCACATCACCCCCACCGTCACACTCACCTCCACACACTCCACCACCATCACACACACTGCCCCAGAACACCCTCACCATTACGCTCACCCCCACACACTCCACCACCCTCACACACTCTGCTCCACACAACCCTCACCGTCACGCTCACCCCCACACACTCCACCACCATCAGACACACTGCCCCTCACCAACCTCACCGTCATGCTCATCCCCACACTCTCCACCACCGTCACACATACTACCCCACAACACCATCACCGTCATCCTCACCCCCACACTCTCCACCACCATCACGCACACTGCCCCACATCACACCCACCGTCACGCTCACCCCATCACACTCCACCACCATCAGACACACTGCCCCACATCACCCCCACCGTCACACTCACTCCCACACACTCCACCACCATCACACACACTGCCCCACACCACCCTCACCGTCACGCTCACCTCCACACACTGCACTGCCCCACACAACCCTAACCTCACGCTCACCCCCACACTCTCCACCACCATCACACACACTGCCCCACACCACCCTCACCTCATCCTCACCCCCACACACTCCACCACCATCACACACCCTGCCCCACACCACTCTCACCGTCACACTCACCTCCATACACTCCACCACCCTCACACATACTGCCCCACACAACCCTCACCGTCACACTCACCTCCACACACTCCACCACCCTCACACACACTGCCCCACACAACCCTCACCGTCACGCTCACCCCCACACTCTCCACCACCATCACACACACTGCCCCACACCACCCTCACCTCATCCTCACCCCCACACACTCCACCACCATCACACTCACTGCCCCACACCACCCTCACCGTCACGCTCACCTCCACATACTCCACCACCCTCACACACACTGCCCCACACAACCCTCACCGTTACGCTCTCCCCACACTCTCCACCAACATCACACACACTGCCCCACACCACCGTCAACTCATCCTCACCCCCACACACTCCACCACCATCACACACTCTGCCTCACACCATCCACACCGTCCCGCTCACTCCCACACACTCCACAACCATCACACACACTGCCCCCCACCACCCCCCGTCACGCTCACAACCACACACTCCACAACTATCACACACACTGCCCCACACAATCTCCACCATCACGCTCACCCCCACACGATGCCCCACACCACAGCCACCGTCACGCTCACCCCATCACACTCCACCATCATCAGACACACTGCCCCACATCACCCCCACCGTCACACTCACTCCCACACACTCCACCACCATCACACACACTGCCCCACACCACCCTCACCTCATCCTCACCCCCACACACTCCACCACCATTAGACACACTGCCCCACACCACCCTCACCGTCACGCTCACCTCCACACACTCCACAACCCTCACACACACTGCCCCACACAACTATCACCGTCACGCTCACCCCACACACTCCACCACCATCACACACACTGCCCCACACCACCCCCGTCACGCTCACAACCCCACTCCGCACAACCATCACACACACTGCCCGACACCACCCCCGTCACGCTCACAAACACACACTCCACCACCCTCACACGCCCTGTACCAGATGACCACCACCATTACGCTCACACCCACACTCCACCACCATCACACACACTGCCCCACATCACCCCCACTGTCACGCTCATCCCCACAAACTCCACCACCCTCACACACACTGCCCCACACAATCCCCACCATTACGCTCACCCCCACACGCTGCACCACGGCACCCTCACCTTCATGCTCATCCCCACATAATCCCCCATTCTCCCACACATTCCCCCACCATCACGCTCACTCCCTCGCACACTCATCCAGCATCACACTCACACGCCCACGCAGTCTCCCACCATCACACTCCTCACACACCTTAAACTGAGCTCCCGCCTAAGAACACCGACCCAGTTGATCCCCTCTAAATGGCCTTTAACCCCATCCCCATTCTATTCCCTGAGTAACAGACAGTGGGTCCCACACAATGTGTTCTGTTTGTGATTACCTGTTGTACCAGTCTCAGCCACAGCCTACGGTGCCACTCCACCTATTACCACATAGTAACGGCTGGTGTTCTCACACCCACTATGTCCCCGAGCAATGGCGTTTGGCCCAAGCTCCATACTGTTGCCCTGGCAATGGCCTGATATGCCGTCCCAAACTCTGTTCCCTAACATCGGCCTGAAGATCGACAACCCTCTTCTGATCCCCCAGCACCGAAGGATTTGAGGAAGACAGTAACATTGGGAGGTTATGATCGCAGGATGGAGAGAGAGTGAATGAGATTGGGGAAGGCAACGTCAGTGGAATTGAGTGTGTAAATGGAAAAAATGAGAGAGAAATAGCAGTGCAGTGTGAGAGTGGGAGGGATAAATGGAGGGAGAGTGACAAAGGGAGCAAGGTGAATTCTGCTGAGAGCCAAGTTGAAGTGGGATACTCAGAAGGGAAAGTAAGGACAGAGAGAGTTAAACGCAGCTCCTGAGCTCAGGCGCGGTGCCCACCCCTTCCCTGAGGACCAGGACTTGGGGCTGAGTCTGTCTCTCTCCAGCTCAGCTTCTCCAACACAAAGACACACAACACCATCCGTCACTCTGCTGCTCGGCACGCTTTAGTGAACATTTTTATTGTTTACAAATGGAAGTGATGGATACAGTCAGTGGGATGGTGCCTTTTCTCACTGGCCCCTGAGTTGTGAGAAACATTGAAATATTTCCCTGAAACCCCCGTGTGGGATAAGGATGGACAAGCCAGCGCTACCCTCAGTCTGTTACCATAGCGTGAGGCTGCTCTATCGCAGAAACACTGAACTGAAATGAGAAAATCCCGGATGGATTGATTAATGAGGGAATTTGATGGATGGATGGATTTGGGTGAAGGGATATTTCAGCACATTCTTCAGCTGCTGCCTGAACTTAGTCTGGGTCACGGCATAAATCGCTGTGTTTGTGCAGCAACTGAGGAGCTGCAGCATGAAGCCCAATTCCCGCACAAAGTAATGGAGGTACACAGGGGTATCCACAATCCACAACATCCGGTACCATATAGAATACAACATTAACGTTGGCCATAACAGGATGAAATTGGCCGAGATCACAAACAGTAAAATGATGGATTTTCTTCGGTTTCTCATTTCTGTATCAGACTGAGCTTCCCCCTTGGTGTGAACGCGGAGTCTCGTGCGGGCTCTGCTGGTCACTAAAATGTGTCTGACGGTGAGAACATTGAGCAGCAGAATCAGGAGAAATGGGACACACGGGGTTAGAATGTGGTGGAGGAACTCGATTGTGACCCAGACAATGGAGTCACGAACAGCGTCTGTTACATCACAAAACCAGGGGCGGTTCCACATCCGATACCGAGCAGTGAACATAAAATACCAGGAAATGTTCTTTAAACAGCTCAGCACAGTCACTGCTCCCAGAACCACAGCCGCCGTTTTCTCACTGCAATATTTACTTTTCAGCGTCTGGCAACAAATGGCCACAAACCGATCAAAGGTGAAAGTGACGGTGAACCAGACAGAGCAGTCAGTGGCTGCATAAAGCAGGACGGCGTGGATATTACACACGGGGACGGAGTGCCTCAGGAAATAAAACTGCTCCCAATACACAATGGGAATGTGTCTCAGGATCAGGTCGAGGATAATGACCAGGAGATCCGCCGCTGCCATGGCTCCCAGGTAACGTCTGACACATGGAGACAATCCACAATCTTTATAAAGCAGGACGTAGATGGTCAGTACGTTAACTGTGAGGAAGGAAAACAAACCCATTATCCATCAGCCTGGAGGCAAAGGGGCCCGTTTGATTGGGGACCCAGTGAGATTTTCAAATGTGTCCCTGTATTCAGGGATTTATTAAAATAATTGGAGCTGGAATAACAAATGGGAAGGTCGGAATTACTGACAAAAATGTGACATAAACCACAAGAAACCCTCCCTCCCCAAACACACAGAGACATATCCATAACGGCAGATGGTTTCTAGAACATTCCCACACACTCGATCACTCTGGAGCAGACACAAGTCACTCCTTTCCAGTTCCTAATGCGGGGGGGTGGAAACTTTGCTGTCCTGAACGATTGTCTCCCAGTTTCCTGAAGACAAATAGAGTTCGGAAATCTTTGTATTCTGGTTTAAATAATGGTTGATCCCGTGCCGTGGAGAAACGTAAACGGAGGGAAAACGTATTCACCCCTTTACCTGCCTGAGGGGACTTCGGAACAGTGTTTCCTTTTCCCTGGAACGGGATCTCTTCCTTCGGGATCTTATCGTTTGTTCAATTCACTGACGTCCGGCCGTTGACAAACAATGTCAGGGACAGAACGTTCTGGGGAATGTCAGTTATCGAATGTCAGGGACAGAACGTTCCAGGGAATGACAGTTATAGAATGTCGGGGGCAGAACGTTCCGGGAAATGTCGGTTATAGAATGTCAGAAACAGAATGTTCCGGGGAATGGCAGTTATAGAATGTCGGGGACAGAACGTTCTGGGGAATGTCAGTTATAGAATGTTGGGGACAGAACGTTCCGAGGAATTTCGGTTATAGAATGTTGGGGACAGAACGTTCCAGGGAATGTCAGTTATAGAATGTCGGAGACAGAACATTCTGGGGAATGACAGTTATAGAATGTCTGGGACAGAACGTTCCGGGGAATGTCAGTTATAGAATGTTAGGGACAGGACGTTCCGGGGAATGTCAGTTATAGAATGTTGGGGACAGAACGTTCCGGGGGACTCCTTGACCTATCCATCACATTTCCCACTATCCACCCCACCAACATGATACTGTGCACAGGCTGCATATCTGTCCAGCACCGGGAGCTGCACTGAACACATCATTGCATCATCTGTAAACCTCAACCAGATCGTCTGACCAGCACAGCGACCTGTGCAATGATCAGTCGTGAATTAATCTGTAAACCAGGAGCAGTTACCCTCCCAGCATGTAGGACTGTGTACCCCATCCCCGTGCATTGATCTGTAAACCAGGAGCAGTTACCCTCCCAGCATATAGGACTGTGTACACCACCCCAGTGCATTGATCTGTAACCCAGGAGCAGTTACCCTCCCAGCATGTAGGACTGTGTACCCCATCCCCGTGCATTGATCTGTAAACCAGGAGCAGTTACCGTCCCAGCATGTAGGACTGTGTACACCAGCCCAGTACATTGATCTGTAAGCCAGGAGCAGTTACCCTCTCAGCATGTAGGACTGTGTAAACCGCTCCAGTGCATTGATCTGTGAACCAGGAGCAGTTACCCTCTCAGCATGTAGGATTGTGTATACCACCACAGTGCATTTTCCGTAAACCAGGAGCATTTACCCTCCCAGCATGTAGAGCTGTGTGTACCATCCTAGTGCATTGCTCAGTTACACTGTGTTCGATCACTGCCCTGTGTGGGGAAACTTGCAGCCCATGCTGGAAGTGACAGGATGTGCAGCTCTCACCCATTTACAGCTCCTTATCTCCATTGTGCCATGACAAGGGGGTGCTGTGGGTGTGAACATCACTGCCAGAGAGAGATGGCGGGGGAATCAGTTTAAATATCACCACAGGGGAGGTGTTTGGGGTAAAGACAGAGAGGGGGAGACTGAGAGACAGTGTCATGGAAGGATGTGTTCGCAGGTTTCAGAATGTTGAAATGTCAACTCTACGATAGCATCAATGGAATCAGTTTAGGTAAAGGGGCAGTACAGAGAGATCTGGGTGTTCTTGTACACCAGTCAATGAAGGCAAGCATGCAGGTACAGCAGGTAGTGAAGAAGGATAATAGCATGCTGGCCTTCATAACAAGAGGATTTGAGTATAGAAGCAAAGAGGTGCTTCTGCAGCTGTACAGAGCCCTGGTGAGACAACACCTGGAGTACTGTGTGCAGTTCTGGTCTCCAGGTTTGAGGAAAGACATTCTGGCTATTGAAGGAGTGCAGCGTAGGTTCACAAGGTCAATTCCTGGAATGGTGGTATTACCTTACACTGAAGACTGAAGCAACTGGGCTTGTATACCCTTGAGTTTAGAAGACGGAGAGGGGATCTGATTGAGACATATAAGATTATGAAAGGATTGGACACTCTGGCAGCAGGAAACATGCTTCCGCTGATGGGTGAGTTTCGAACCAGAGGACACAGCTTAAAAATACGGGGTAGACCATTTAGGACAGAGATGAGGAGAAACTTCTTCACCCAAAGAGTGGTGGCTGTGTGGAATGCTCTGCCCCAGAGGGTAGTGGAGGCCCAGTCTCTGGATTCATTTACGAAAGAGTTGGATAGAGCTCTCAAAGCTTGTGGAATCAAGGGTTATGGAGATAAGGCAGGAAGAGGATACTGATTAGGAATGATCAGCCATGATCCTATTGAATGGTGGTGCACGCTCGAAGGGCTGAATGGCCTACTCCTGCACCTATTCTCTATTGTCTATTGTCTATTATCTTATCCTGTAACATGAGCCAGTCTTCCCAGGAAAGATGGGAAAAAAGGGATATTGGTGTGCGGTCAGATGAGCATTTGTTCTGCATCATTGTAACTGGAATTGGTTTCAACAGAATCTACTATGACTCATTGGGCAGATTCTAACAATAATTTGTCTTTGTTTGATTTCCCTTGAGTGTGACAGAGGGATCGTCCGCACAAGGCTGAGTTATTTCCTGGCGCTATCACTTCGAACTCACCTCATTAACAACCCACCCCACCACATGGTGTCCCTCTCATTCAATACCAGCCCAATTCTCCCACCCATCATGGCTGGAGATGCTCACCATCGCCCGGATGCCCCTGGATATTCCATGATCCCAGGCACTGGTGCTATCTTTAAAAGGCCAATGGGCACACGGTGGAGCGTTCTCAGTTAGGAGCTGCCCTGCACAATTTAACCCGAGCATGGCAGATAAGTGACAATTACACCACAGTTTGTCGACAGGGGCACGGAGGTGCTGGTGGATGGGCTAGTACAGAGGGGGACCATTCTCTTCCCAGAGAAGACCAAACTACCAGACGCACCGAGCATGGTCTGAGCTCCCCACCCAGCTCAGTGCCGTATCTACAGTCTGAAGAAGTGTCCAGCAATATAGGACAAGCATCAATAAACTTCCCCGCTCTGTCAGGGTAAGGGTCACCGTATGCTCTCTGCTCCCTCACACTCACTGTTTATCTGTTATAGCCCCGACACCCGAACAAGGCTCATGCTCCACCACTCTGACTACTGCATGCATCACCTTCTCATGTCTCTGTGTCTCCCTCTCTCTCTCTCGCTCCCGCCACTTTACTCCCCCCACCACAAACTAATGACACTGCATGGACACAACACTGTGGACTGACTCCCTTCGGACTCATCACCATGTCCCCGTCCCCTACACCTACACCAGCACTAACAGCAGGGCCACTCATTCCCACCCTCCCTCCCTCCCTTTGTCATATTCCCGGAGAAACAGCCTGGAATAGGACAGAAAGGGCCAAGCCGGGTGGTGGAGTGACTGGTATCCATTCCCTCCCCCCCTCCCCCCGCCATGTGGGGAGGGCCCTGGTACGAGTCGGAGAGGACCGGGACGCCTCGTGTGGAGATTCTGAAACATCCATGTTCCACCGTCCGAGTAAGGAGCAATGTTCAGTGAAGGGCAATTCTCACTTTAAACCCATTGGCAGCTCCGTTTCCCCCCGGCACAACGTAGAAGCCATGGCCCTGATGCCATCTCCCTTTTGTGTTGAGCTGTTACAAAAGGAATCCCCACAGTATCGGTGGGCTCACAACACATCCTCACCACCACCTCCCAGGGAGGGAGCACGGAAGTTCCCTCCACACCTCCTCCTGTAAACAGCTCAGAAACTGAAACTAATCTGTGATCGTTACTGCTCTCCCCACTTGTCATGACATTTTCCATAACCTGTGCTTACATGCATCCAGGGCCCTCTGCTCCTGCAGCCCCTTTATGATGGCACAGCCTGTTTTAAAATGTCTTTCAATGTCCTTCCTACCAAAGTGCATCACCTCACACAGCTCTACATTGATCCCCATCTGCCTTACACCTGACCACTACACCAACGTGTGATTGTCCTGTTAGAGTTCCACATTGTCCTCCATAGACTTCAGAGTTCTTCCAGCTTTGTTGCCATCTACAAACATGGAGATTGTCAAAGTGTCACAGTCGCCATGAACCAACTGAAATCCTGATCACACTCACGAGTGTGAGCAAATGAAATACTGATATATTCCCACGGACAGAGTCGAATAATGACTTGCTGTCAATGGAGCAACAAAATTCGTGATACACACCAGACGGAGTGAATGAAATATTGACAAACCATAGAGCAAGAGAAATCCGGATTGGCTCCAAGTATCTGTATTGACATCAGGGTATTAATGTCATGAAGTTGAAAGTGTGTACTGTACCTTTAAGAGAGAGGGAAAGATGTTCTGAACTGAGAGCTTTCAAGCACCTGTGTATATGAGAGGGTGGTAGACCCAGAGTGTCAAGGACAAATGAAAATATGCCACATTTGCGTGTGAAGTAGATCCCTGAGATGGTTGCTTTTTGGACAATAATTCGAATTTTACCAATCAGTTTAAATTATACCCCAGGAAACTAAAACCAAATCAAGTTTGAATTTATTGGGTTTCGAAAATTGAACCAATGTGATGATCCGACGTCATGGATATTAAAAATGCAGGCATTTAGAAAATTGCAGACAGAGTAAATGTCATCAACACAGATCTAAGAGATTAGGAAACACTCTCTATCAAACCTTTTCATATGAAATATATATGCAGCAAAACAAAAAGACAGAAGATGACCCAGGGAGATCTATAGCTGCAAGAAGACACACAAACAACAGCTGCTGTGTGATTTTGAATTTAAATTAGTGCAATTTTAATAAGTGTCTTACTGAAAGAGTATATTGTTATAGAGTTGGAGTGGGTAATAAGCAGTTAGGAGAAAGGGTGTCTCAGAGTTCAGAATGCTTGATGTAAAATGTTCACTTTCAGAGTTAAAAAATAAATTGATATTATTTAAACAGTGGAATTTGGGAGTTCTCTGTCACTCATATTTTAACAGTTTATGAGGTGAATTGAGTATTTCTTTATGTTTAGTTTAAATTACCAGATGAGCTGACAATTCCCGCGTGCGTATTTGTGTGTCTCCATGTGGGGCAGGTCTGGCAGTCTCTGTGGTGTTTAAAGTGATACAATACCACCTTCTGCTGGTCTCCACACGCCACTGCACAGGCATTGGCAGAGGGTGAAAACTAACAGGGATTCATTCAGAGAGGGAGAGGGAGAGGGCAGCTGCTCACAGCACCATCCAAAAGGATGTCTTATCCAAGTACTGATCTAAATGTACTTCAAACATTGTAACTGTCCCTGCTTTCACCACTTCCTCTGGAAATTCATTCCACATACAAGCTAGATTCTGTTGAAAATAATTACCTCTCATTACTTTTGTAAATCTTTTTCCTCGCACCTTAAAATATTCCGCAGTTTTGAATCCCCACTTCGAGGGAAAAGACATCAGCACTTCAACTTATGTACTCTTCATGATTTTATAAACATTTGTAAATTTACCCCTTGATCTCATACTCTCCAGTGAAAAGACCCCAGCCTATCTAGCCTCTCCTTATTGCTCAATCCCTACATTCCCAGCAACATCCAGTTTAATGTCTGCTCAGTCCTCTCCAACTTGATAATATCAAGGTCAGTAATATCAAAGTGAATAGTCAAGATATTTTCTAAGTGTAGGGGAGACCAAAACTAGAGGGTACAGTTTTAAGGTGAGAGGGGAAACATTTAAAAGTGACCTAAGAGACATCTGTTTCACCCAGAGGGTGGCGTGCCTATGGAATGAGCGGGCAGGATGACAAGAAGAGGTCTCACCAATGTCCAGTACAACCTCAACATGACGTCCCAATTCCGATACTCAAAGGTCTGACCAATGAAGACAAGTGTGTGAAACACCTTCTTAACCACACTATCAGTATTTTAAATTTTAAAGAATTAGATCTGACGGCCTAGGTCTCTGTTCTACAACACTGCCAAAGGCCCTGCTTTTAATTTTATAGGTCCTATTCTTGTTTAATTTACCAAATACAATTCCGCGTATTAAGCCAAACTGAAATCCATCTACCACCCCTCAGCTCAGTGTGTGATATTACTGCCACCTCTCCCTCCCCCTTCAATTTTAAAATGCACATCCCCCTCTCCAGCCTTGATTTTCACAAAGACCCTGAGTTTGGTTTGCCTTGTGCGGTTGGGGGAGGAGGGACAGATTGCAGACACTGTCGGTGGGGAGGAGAGGCTGGACAGTAATCAGCGGCCTGGTATCATTTCATGGTTTTAGGAAGAGGGCCGTCGCACGTGTTTTGGGACCAGAAATTAAACTCTTCCTTTGTCTCTGGTGTTCAGTAATAAATATCTATGCGAGACCCTTCATTAGGCAGACTGTGACTGTAGGACTCCTTTCGTTAATATTGCAGACTACAGATAATAACAATTAAAGATGTTCATAGTTAATTTCGATGGCACAGCACGTGCACTCAATATCCTACAGTTGAGACACATATCTTGCATTTGTTTAACAATACAAAGTGTTTTGTGTAGTTCAGTAATGGTAACCCGATTATAATAAATCCACACCGAGCTAAAAGCTGGCACTTAAAATATGACCCAAAATCTGGATATGGTAGTTGTAGTGGGTAGTGTCCCTGTCTCTGAGCCAGAAGTCTGGATTTGATTCCAATTCCTAAAATTGTGTGATAGTGCTCCTAGCTGTGGACTAGAAGGCCTGGACTCAAGTCCTGCCTGTTGCAGAGGTATGTCAGGACAGGCTGATGAGCAAACACACAGGAGAATACTGTTACAGTTTTATGGGTATTGCCCAGTGATGCTAGTGCCCCTACCTCCGGGCACAAAGGTCTAGGTGTAAAGCTCACAGATGTATCTCGTGATACATCTGAACAAACTGATTAAAATGGATTTAGAATTGTGAGCTGATGGAGAAGAAAGAGGTGTCAGTATTGCATTTCAGAAGTTAAGTCCGGGATGACTGAAAGTCCAGCCATTCGTGTTGATTGGAGTCACATTTCGCAGCAGTAAAGGTTTATAAAATCAGAATGATTATGGTTTTTCCCCCGGTTAGGGGCGTCTAAAACTAGAGGGCATTGGTTGAAATTGAGAGGGGAAATGTTTTGATGAGACCGAAAGGGCATCTTTTCACACAGAGGTTGGTGTGCGTATGGAATGAGCCATCAGAGGAAGTGGTGGAGGCTGGTACAAATGCAGCATGTGAAAGGAATCTGGATGCGGACAGACCTGCCGAGTTTTTCCAGCAATTTCTGTATTTCTTTAAAAAATGCAATCATTTTAACACAGGCATTCTGAATAAATTGAACGTTCTATTTTTTTTAATGACACAGGGCCATGTAAACATATTTCAAATCTGCCAAGACGATTGCTGCTAAGGGTATAGCTCTGTGTATGACAGCAGAAACGATGCACCTACATGGAACAGGGAATGTGATGGAGACATAGTTTGGGCAATGGACAAGGAGACCTCACCTGGTCCAGTTTGGGAGAGGATGACATTACTGTGTGATTCAGCTCAGAGAGGGAGAGAATGTAATCTGCCCGAGAAGGAATGGACGATCGCACTCTCTCTCGATCATTGTTCCTCATCACAGCAATGTGTGCGAGGTAAAAAAAAAACTCTACAGTCATCGTTACCATTCTTGCTTTTATAGAATTCCTGCAGTGGTGAAACAGGCCCTTCGGCCTAACAAGTCCATACTAACCTTCCCAACCCATTTCCCCTATATTTACCCCTGACCTAACATAGAAATCCCTGAACACTACAGACAATTTAGCATGACCACTCCACCTAACCTACACAGTTTGAGCTGTAGGAGGAAACGGGATTACCCATGAGAAGCACACACAGAAAAGTGGAGAATCAGTATCAGACAGTCACCCAAGGCTGGAATCGAACCCAAGTCTCTGGTGCTGTGAGGCAGCAGTGCTAACCACCATCTTTGGGTGATCCCTGACCAGAATTCACTGGAATCTCCTCACTGCCTGAAGCAAAGGGAATTAAGCCAAATCCAACTGTCCCAGGATGGAATCTCATTGCTAACAGCTGCGTGAATACAATACCTTTAGAAGCAGAATAATGTTTTGGACAATCTCACAATTTTTCCTTTTGTCATGAGTTCCAATAATATCTGGACAAAGTTCTTTCAAGTTAAAATTGCAGAGAGAGAGAGAGAGAGTGTGTGTGTGTGCGTGTGTGTGTGTGCGTGTGTGTGTGTGTGTGTGCCAGTGTTTTTACAAAGGGAAATATTGATTATAAAATTGCAATACCCAAACAGTTTGCCATTCATCTTTCCATCATAGTTTGAGTAACATTGCTCTGGATCATAAACGTGGTGTTTTAGCCGATTAAAGAGACTAGCCTGACTTGTTCATAACACTGACCCCGACCCAATCTGAGACCGATATCATTGGCCATATCACAAACCTGGTTACATTTAACATTTGTTGCGAGGAATGGAGGGGTGGGACTAGAAAAGAAAACAGTGACAACAAAAAGCCGGGGAATGATAGACCGTTGAGCCTAATATCAGTGGTGGGTAAGTTGTTCGAGGGGATTCTGAGGGATAGCACTTACATACATTTGGGAAGGAAAGGGCTGATTGGTGTAGACAACATGGTTTTCTGCATGGGAAATGATGTCTCATTAATTTGGTTGAGTTTTATGAAGAGTTCACAAAGAAGATTTATGACGGCAGTTTGGTAGACATTGTCTATATGGACTTTTCAAGGTGTTCATTTAAAGAACAAAGACCAAAGAAAATTTACAGCCCAGGAACAGGCCCTTCTCCCTCCAAGCCTGAACCTATCCAAATATACTGTCTAAATCTGTCGGTCAATTCCTAAGCCTCTGTATCCATCTGCTCCCTACCTACACATGCATCTGTCCAGAGGCATCATTAAATGAATGGGCGGCACGGTGGCACAGTGGTTAGCACTGCTGCCTCACAGCGCCAGAGACCCGGGTTCAATTCCCGCCTCAGGCGACTGCCTGTTTGGAGTTTGCACGTTCTCCCCGTGTCTGCGTTGGTTTCCTCCGGGTGCACCGGTTTCCCCCCATCATCACAAAGATGTGCAGGGTCAGGTGAATTGGCCACACTAAATTGCCCGTAGTGTTAGGTAAGGGGTAAATGTAGGGGGGTCGGTGTGGACTTGTTGGGCCGAAGGGCCTGTTTCCACACTGTAATGTAATGTAAAATGAATCTACCGTGCCTGCCTCTACCACATCTGCTGGCAACGCGTTCCAAATGCCCACCACCCTCTGTGAGAAGTACTTTCCGCGTGCATCCCCCTCAAACAGTCTCACTTTGAAAGCACAACCTTCCGCTATTGGATGCTTCAACCTGGGAGATTTTGTAAATCTCAATCAAGTCTCCCCTCAATCTCCATTTTTCTAATGAAAATAAACCTAAAATACTCGGCCTCTTTTCACAGCTAGTATTTCATTCTGATTGGTAGACAGATTAGTAAGTTTCAGTCACATAGGATACAGAGGAAGCTAGTCACAATTGGCATGAAGGAAGAGAGGTATTTTTTAGACTGGAGGATTGTGAGCAGCAGTGTGCTGTAAGAATCAGTACTGAGTTCACTGCATTTTATCATTTATGTAAAGGATTTGGATGTGAATATTGGGGCCATAGTTAGTAGGTTTACAGATTACATCAGAAAGGTGGTGTAGTAGATTTCTCAGAGTACAACGAGACCACATATAGATGAGACAAAGGGACAAGGAGTGACAGATGACGTATAATTTAGATAAGTATGAGGTTTTGCATTTTGGGAAGGCAAACTAGGGAAGAAATTATACACTTAATGGTCAGGTCCTGGGAAGTGTTGTGAAACAAAGGAACATATGGCTGCAGGTATATTGTTCCTTGAAAGTGGAGTCGCAGGTAGACAGAGTGGTGCAGAACACATTTGGCACATTTGCCTTAATCAGTCAGAGCATTGAGTATAGGAGTTGTGGTGGCATGTTGTTTCTGTGCAGGATGTTGGTGAGGGCACTTTAAGAATACTGCGTACAACTCTGTTTTCTGCAGAAATGACTTACACGGATGTTCCAGGACTGGAAGTTTGAGATTTAGGGAGAGGTTAATTTGGTTGAAGCGTTTCCCCCGGAGGGTCAGTGGTTGAGGGGTGACATTATAGAGGTTTATAAAACCAGCAGGGGCATAGTTATTCTGATCAGCCATGTTCTGCTCCCCAGGGGAGTCCAGAACAAGAAGACATAGGCTGAAGACGGGAGGGCGAATGATTTAGAAGGGACCGGAAGGTAAATGTTTCACACACAGAATGGTGTGTGTACAGAAAGTGCTGCCAGAGGAAGTGCTGAAGGCGGTTACAATCGCACATTTAAAAAGTATCTGAAATAGGAGGGATATTGGCCAAATACTGGCAAATGTGACTAAATCAGATTTGATATCTGATGGGAGTGAACAGATTCTATAAGAGGGATGATGAATAGAGGGATGATGAATCGTTCTGAATGGACCTTTCAAGTCGGAATTCTATTCAGTGGAAGGTTATCGTGCCTCTGTGCTCACACTGATTGAAACCTGCGTTAGTTAAATATTTGACAGGGAAGTGAGTCATGGATAATGGGATACAGACAGGAAAATGGGGCTGATGGGAGATCCACAACCTGATCAGCCACAATCTTAGTGCCTGGTGGAGAAGGCTCAAAGTATCTAATGACCCGCTCCTGCTACTCAGTCCCATGTTTCTGTATTCCATTCAGCCCCTCATACCTGCTAGATAGGATCAATTGGAGGCTACTTACTGCTATAACCTGGTGCACAGAAACAGAGGAGACAATTCGGCCCTTCAAGACTGTCACACACGGTTTGAGGTGATTTGGGAAATGCAATTGGAAAATCCAGGCTGGGTATGAAAGAGGCCCCTCATTTCTCTTTACGGAACTTCCCCTCTCTGCAAGTTGTGCTTCATTTGTTGGTTATATTGTAGGCTCAAATTCACTGAATACAGCCCACAAGCCTCACCCAAAGATGGCTCACAAAATCCTCTGGTCTCCCTGACTGCAACATTCATTAACAGAACATTCATGAAAATAACACCCTTTAACTTTCCAATAACAGAATGGGAGAACATCAGAAACAGGGGCAGGTTGTTCACTCCCCAAGCCCGCCTTGCCCTTCATTAAGATCGTGGCTGATCTTCGCTCGGTCTGAAATCCTCTTTAATGCCCAATTCCTCATAGCCCTCACATCTCTGACAAGTCAGTATCCATCTACCTCCTCTTTAAATAATTTCAGTCATCTAGCTCCCCCAACACTCTTGAGAAGAGAAATCCTGACATTCAATCCCAACTGTTTGAAGAAAACACTTGCTGCTCCTATATCATGGCTTATTGATATGAACAAAAGAGTTTGACACAGGTGTTCAGGTCATAATGTCTGGCCCCGATATCAAGGCAGTGGTTGCCTTTTATTGACATCAAGGAGCTTAACAAAACTGAATTTAATGGGAATCAGAGTAAACTCTTCAGTGTTTGGAATCAAACATGGCACAAAGGAAGATGCTCAACATCTCAGTCCTGGGTCACCTCTGTGGGAGATCCTCAGGGTAGCTTCCTCTTCACAAACATCGTCAGCTGCTTCATCAATGTCTCCCCGCCCCCACCCTCCCCACCATTAGATCAGAAGTGGGGATTGTCACTGAAGATTCCACAATGTTCAGAAAAAGTTGTCTCCCGTCAGCTCTTGAACTGGTCTGTGTCCGTGTGCAGCAAGACCCGGACACCATTCAGGCTTGTGCTGTTAAAGTGTCCGTGACACTCATGTATCAGCACTGCCTAGCACTGAACATTGCCACAGTAAAACAAGAGTTCATTCAGCATCTCACGCTGGTTTTACAGGAATATGAGGAAGTCATTCAGCCCATTGACACTATTGGAGAAGAACAGGCACAGCCCATTCAGTGTCTCCAGCATATTACTCAGGGAGAGAAGGAGTGATGGACCACACCAGAGCCCCTCGAAAATATTTGAAGGCGGTAGCCTAGATTCTAATATTTTCATACTTAAAAGGAAATGTAAACTGTCAGTCCCAGATACCAGGTGACTGGTCAAACTACTCGGTGTGAAGCAAAACACCATCTACTTAAACACGAAAGAGAAAATTAAATCAAAGCAAGGAGAATTTAGAATAACGTAATTCTATTGGACAAGTTAACAGAATAACAGATCTAGGAACTATTACTGATGAACTGTTCCAATATAGGAAACTCCCATAAACACAGCCCTTGGCGTAATGGAATATTCAGACACAGATTGTCATAAACATTTCTCCAATCCAGGAATTAAAAACAGCAAGAGAAATTTCAAAGAGTGTAGCAGGAGACATTCACTGAAGCTTCCAACTCTGTGGAGACCCCAATAGTTTCTGATGTTACTGAGAAACCAAAACCCAGAGATCCTAATCTGTGAGAGCTGGCCACACCCATTCAAGCTGCATTCAAATAAACACAAGGCCTCCCTCTCTGTTTACTCAAGTGGTCTTAACTAACCAGCTAGGTAACGGCCGTTCAATCTCTCTCTTCAAAGAAACCAGGTCAAAATAACCTCTTAAAGCTGCAGCATCATGACACTAGTCAGCACATCGAGCTGTCAAACAGGAACCAGGTGTAACCCAGTAGGCCCTTGGCCCTATCTAATCCGTCGAGGATTATGGGCGGCACGGTGGCACAGTGGTTAGCACTGCTGCCTCGCAGCGCCTGAGACCTGGGTTCAATTCCCGCCTCAGGCGACTGACTGTGTGGAGTTTGCACGTTCTCCCCGTGTCTGCATGGGTTTCCTCCGGGTGCTCCGGTTTCCTCCCACGGTCACAAAGATGTGCAGGGCCAGGTGAATTGGCCATGCTAAATTGTCCGTAGTGTTAGGTAAGGGGTATATGTAGGGGTCTGGGTGGGTTGCGCTTCGGCGGGTCGGTGTGGACTTGTTGGGCCGAAGGGCCTGTTTCCACACTGTAATCTAATCTAATCTAATCTAAAAAGTCATTCATCCCCTTGAGTCACCTACGCAGGAACAGGAGGAGGAGATTCAGCCCCTTGTGCCACTTAGAGAGGAACAGGAGGAGGCCATTCCCCTCACAATGTACTTACACAGGGGCAGAATGAGATAATTAATGCTGATTCCTGATGACCGGATTATTCACGAAACGTCGATTCTCCTGCACCTCGGATACTGCCTGACCTGCTGCGCTTTTCCAGCAAACCACTCTCTACTCTGATCTCTGGCATCGGCAGTCCTAGTTGTCTCCTAATAGATGCTGTAACATGATGAACAAGTGGCGCAGAGGCTGCACAGACAGACTGCTCCATGTTGTTCCACCTGGCTCCATTGCTCATGATACACACGTGGGACTTTAACGTGGATTTCTAGTGGTGAGGAGGGAAGCCATATGTCTTGTGTGAAGTAACAACAAGGCATATTCCTTCTCCGAGAAGACTGATTGGCATTCTCTATGTAGGGCAGAAGCTGGTGGGAATGGCTAGCTGTTTCAGAACGAAGGTATTGTGGCTGCTGTTGGGGATTGTGAGCAACATGATTGTGAGCAACGTGAGTACGGGTTAACACGCCGACTGCACAATAATGTGTGGACAGTTAAGTTAGGTATATAAACTATTAGGAAAGCCACGTTAGACTGATTAATGGACTCTCTAAGGTCAAATAATGCGGAATTGTTCATGTTGATTTTGTCTCGTGCAGTATAACCTGTATGCCTAAATCTGTCCAAGTCTATTTTCAACCTCTGACCTGTCTGACCATGCTTACTATGATTTGCCTCCACTCTCATAAATAAAGTATTTCCCGGTACTGTTGTACACGTGACAATAAATCAAACCAATCAACCCTGGATAAAGTATGTTTTTGTTTCACCTTACCAATGTCTCTTTTGTAAATAAGTGATCACTGCCACTCCTCACATTTATTCATATTCACATCTCTACTGATTAAACACTCAGCTTCTTCACTCTATCCTCATGTAACCACCATCTGTATCTGTGGTAAGGAGATCATTCCTTACAAAGGGGATCAAATCTGTACAGAGTTGCCCAAATACTCTCTCAGCAAGGCTCTCCAACAGCAGGAAGATGGCTTCACTTATGTGCACGAATCATCTTACAATGAAGGACAGCATACTATTGATTGCACCCCTTACTTACACAGGGTTTGATTCGGAGCAGCCAGCATAGACTTTTGATTGGGAGATCATGCTTCCCAAATTTGTTAGAGTTCTTTGATGCAGTGACCAAGAAAATTGCCGAGGGTAAAGCGGCAGGCGTAGCATCTGTGGATTTCAGTAAGGCCTTTGATAAGGTTTCGCATGGCAGGCTGCTCTGGATTGTTACATCACGTGGAATGCTGGGGTATTTGGACAATTGGATATACAGTTGGCCTATTGGTAGGAAGCAGAGGGTTTAGTGGAAGGGTGCTTGTCAGACTGGAGGCTGAGTCCATAGCTGTTTGTTATCTATGATTTGGTTGAGAATGTTCAAGGCATGATTAGTAAGTTTGCAGATTTCACTAAAATAAATGGGATCCTGGTCACTGAGGATCGTAATGAGAAATTGCAGCAGGACCTTAATCAGGTGGTGAAGTCGGCCAAGAAATGGCAAATGGAATTTAAAATAGAAGTGTGAGGTCTTGCATTTTGGAAACTCAAATCAAGGTATGAGTTTCACGGTGAATGGGAGGGCCTTAAGGGGTGTAGTGGGCAGAGAGAACTTGGTGTTCACGTGCACGGTTCTGTAAGAGTGGGGTCATAGTTAGACAGGGCAGTGAAGAAGGCTTTTGGCACACTGGCCTTCGTCAATCAGAGCATTGAGTATAGAAGTTGGGAATTTATTTTGCAGTTACACAGGACTTTGGTAAGGCCATACTTGGAGTAGTGTGTTCAGTTTTGTCACCGTGTTATAGGGAGGATGTTATTAAATTAGAAAGAGTGCAGAAGAAATTTACAAGGACGTTGCCAGGACCAAATGGTCTGAGTTATAGGGAGAGTTGGACAAGCGAGGACCTTTTCTCTAGCGTCTGGGAGACTGGGGGAGGGGGGAGAACTTGTAGAGTTGTATAAGATCATGAGGGGTATGGATAGGCTTAATGCTCTCAATGTTTTTCTAAGATGTAGAGAAACAAGGACTAGAGAGGATCAGTTTAAGGTTAGAGGGCAAGGAATAAAAGGGAACCTGAGGGGCCATTTCTTTAAACAGAGGGTTGGTACGTGGATGAGCTGCCAGCAGATGTGGTTGAAGGTAGTACATTAACAACATTTCAAACACATTTGGATAAATATGTGGATAGGAAAGGACGAGAAGGATATGGGCCAACTGCAGGGAAATGGGGTTAGCGTGGATTGACATTTACAAGGGAGAGTCGAACCCCTCTGTTAATTAAAACCATCAACAGAAAAACTCGCCTCACCTCGTAATCTGTTACACTATGAGAGATACAGATCTCCTACATTCCACTATTTAAACAAAAATAACAAGTTAGTTTTTTAACTTTAATAGTGAACACTAAACAACAACTATTCACAAATGCAAGACCCTCTTTTCTAAACTACTTACTATCTGACTCCAACTCTGTACACTGTAAAGTAATCTAAAGTAATCTAATCTAATCTAATAATGAAAAGATGGCGTCATTTCTTTTCCTATAATTCTGAATCCCATTTTTACGAATTACAAAAGTAGTAATCTCAGTTATACATTCATATTAATTCTGCACACATATATAACACTGGAATAAATCAAATCTTATCTACACTTCTTCCTTTAAATTCATGATAACACATCTGCTATAACATTTTTACGACCCACAGCATACACATTTTGTAAGTTTAAAGTCGGTAAAATAAAACTGCAATGAAATAGTCTCATATTTTGGTTTTTAAATATCCCCCCAAAAATGAGAGGATGGTCGTTGTTGTCCACAACTGTCTCCGATAATTTGTTTGTCATGTAAACATTAAAATACTGTCAGGCCATTACGAAACTCAATCATTCTTTTTTCAATAATGGGGATGTTGTATTTATTTGTGGTGGATATTGAGATTTTCGACAAGTAGCCAATTGGCCATTCAATTCAATCATCACCTTTCTGCATCAATACATCTCCGACCCCTATATCCCGAGCATCAGGCACAATTTTCAAAGGGTTTCAAAATATTTGTCATCGTTAAAACTGTTGCGGTGACTAAACCTGCTTTAAAATTCTCAAATGCCTCCTGGCATTGTTCTGTCCACCACAATTCTGTGTTCTTCCTTAGTAAATCCATTAGAGATGCCAATACGCTGCTGAAGTTTGCAACAAATTTCCGATAGAATCCACTCAGTTCCAAAACCCGAAGCACCTCTTTCTTCGAGGATGGTCGTGGAAATTCCTCAAAGCCCTTCGTCTTTGTGTTCCATGGAGTCAACCTTCCATGACCAATATAATGTCCCAAGAACGTCACCTCTGCCTTCGTGAATTCTGTTTTCTTTAAATTTATTACAAGGTTTGCTTCTTGTAATCGTTCAACATGCTCTGCCAACTGTAACATGTGAGCTTACAATCACTTGCTGAAGATCACTACATCATACAGATAAACTACACAATTTGTTCATCTGACCACAACTCTGTTCCTGAATCTTAAATGTGGTGGCGCATTATTCATTCACATGACATGCTCGATAACGGTTTTGTCATATATGGTATCTTTACCAGCTAGTTTAATTAACGCAACATTTTTTTTTAATTTGAAAGGGGCCACTAAACCTGGCTTTGAAGAGATTTCCTACCACTGGTGGCAATACTAATACGTCACCACCACGGGAAATCGTCAAAGTTTCAGAGTTTTTACCTGCCACCTGCTTTACTCAATGCTGTGCCCTCTTCAGGTGCTGTTGAGCTAACTGACCTACTCCATTTAATCTCTCCCTCACCTCAGATACATAATCCAAGTGTGAGATCTCCGACTTCGGACCTGTCAATTTATATTTAATAAATTTCAAAGGACTTCTCACTTCATGCATGAATATTAATTCAAAGGAAGTAAAGTGAGTAGATTTATTTGGGGCATCTTCGATGATAGGCAATTTAATGGGACATCTTTATCCCAATCATTTGGCCAATCCTGACAGTACGCTGTTAACGTGGTCTTCAGTGTCTGATGCTAACTTTTCAATGTTTCCTGGGATTCAGGATGGGACGCCTTTGATTTGAAGTGCTGTCTGCCTAAGCCATCCATGATTTCCTTAAACAGCTGAGCGGTAAAATGAGACCCTTGGTCTGACTGAGTCTCTCTGGGTAGGCAACAACGAGTAAAGAAAGCTATCAACTCCTGCACCTCCCTTTTTTTCTTAACACTCCGTAATGGAAATGCCTCTGGAAATCTGGTAGACGCATACATTATGGTCCGCAAATATTGGTTTCCATTTTTAATTTGAAAAGGCTAGCTATACAACTAATCAGAACCCACGTGAAAGGTTCTTCGAATGCAGGAATTGGCAACAAAGGTGCTGGTTTTATTACCGCCTGCGACGTACCTACCATTTGGCATGTATGACATAAACAAAACTTAACCACGTTCTTGTGCATTCTAGGCCACTAGAAATGCTTCTGTACCTTAGCCTGAGTCTGTACACCTAGTTGACCGCCTGCAGTTAGTTCGTGTGCTACCCATAACACAGTATGCTACCGGTAACACAATCTAGTGCACTTCGGCCTATTTCCCTTCTGAACTAATCTACCGTTTCTCTCCACGTTCAGGTGTTTTCCTGCAACATTACATCAAACAGGGTGTTAGTTAACTGAACATCAACTCCTTTGTCTTTTTCTTTAGTTTTCCTTCCTTCTGTAACTTATTACAGTGGGATCTTGTTAGTACACAGTGAGGAAAAATTCCTGGGTATATTTCTTTTAACTCCTCAGTTCCATAGTTTTTATTTGACTTCTCCAACACAAGGGTTGTCTCTCCCACCTTGGATCCTGCTAAACCGTTCCTAAGAACAAACTGTATTCCTGGAACTGACAGTCTGTCATTCACTCTCACTGTTACTTCCCCAATCTTAATTTGGCACTCCAACCTGATGTTTCTGTCCCCATCCTTAATTTCCGTCCCCATTCCACAAATTATCACAGTCTTGAGTAACACATCAGAAAGAGTGAAAATAGCAAGAGATGGAAGCTCTTGCTATTAGGGGCTGAGAGAAAGTGAGGGCTGCAGATGCTGGAGATCCGAGTTGAAAACTGTTGGGCTGCAAAAGCACAGCAGGTCAGGCAGTATCCGGGAGGCAGGAGAGTTGACGTTCCAGGCACAAGTCCTTCATCAGGAAAGTGGAGGGTAACGGAGGGGGAAGGGGGCTTAGAAATAAGTAGGAGGGTGGGGTAGAGCTGGGTGGAAGGTAGCTTGGAAGGTGATAGGTATATGCAGATGGTGGTGATAGATCGGAGAGGAGGGTGAAGTGGATAGGTGGTGGGATAGCTGGACCCCTCAAACAGTACAGCATAAACATCGACTTCACCAATTTCCAAATCTCCCATCCTCCAACCTCACCCCAGATCCAACTGTTCAAATTAGCACCGCCATCTTGAACTGTCTTAATTGTCCAATTCTTTCCCACCTCCCCATTCCACCCTCCCCTCCGACATATCACAATCACTCCCACATATATCTTCCTATAGCCTTTCCAGTGAACCTCCCTCCTACACTCCTATTTATCTTTCAGCTCCCTTGTCCCACCATCACGTTCCTGACGATGGGTTTATGCCTGAGATGTCGGTTGTCCTGCTCTTCAGATGCTGCCTGATCTTTTGTGCTTTTCGGGCGCTTCACATCTCAACTATTAGAGATTGAGCAAATCTCGCATCTCACAAAATTATAATTGCTTGTCCTTCCCCTTAACCCTCTCCCCCCCCCACCCTCCCGCCTTTTCTGAGTAAAGTTTATCCACAGAGGCAAATTCTTTACAGGGATCAGGTACTAACTCCATACCCAGCGGCTGCCTCAGCTGCAGCTCCTCGGCACTACTTGGGGTCTCCTTTACCAGTTTCACTAATGCCACTGGCTTAGCCTCTTTTACCACTTCTTATTCCAACGTTTCTTCCTCCAACGCCCAGCACGGTGTGTCCCAGCTTACCACAGTGAAAACACCTTTTCCCAGTGCCCTTCGAAAACCATCGGCACTGTAATTTTATGTGTTCCACTCCTTTATAGTGAGAACATCTGAGGCCTTTCACCTCCTATCAACCCCCTTGGGCTTCTTTTTTCACCTGTGCTAACCTATTGTCAGTGTGCTCTACTGTTCACTTTGTCGTGTAGGATCTCACCTTCTCCCAATTTTTATCACTCACAGGATGAAAATCCTCCCACGTTATTCGACAGTCTTTATAAATCAGACAGAGAATGTAGAGTACTACGACCAATGGGGGTATCCTCCATCAGTACTACTTATCATTTACTACATGATGAAGTATCGGGAGATATGGACAATTTGCTTAAAACTTGGGATCAGGATTTGGGACTGGAAATCTCTATAGAAACATGGAATGACATTTGGGAAAACGCCAGAAGAATCACCATCTGCAAAAGAACTCAGGCTATCCAGCTGAAGTTACTTCATAAGGCCCATATAGCAGAGGATTGATTGGCAAAATGTAAGGCAGGAGCATCTCCAATGTGTCCCAAATGTAAAATAGAGATGGGCACTCTTGTACATTGCCTATGGACCTGTCATAAGATCCGTAGATACTGGATTAAAGTAGCAAGTACCCTGACAGAAATACTAGGAACGTAAATTAAAGTGGACCCTGTATCTCTCCTTTTGGGCTTTTCAAACTTACCCTCCCCTGGATATGCACAGGAAGAGACTATGTTCCATTCTCTCTTTCTGTGCAAGAATAAATATTTTGGTAAACTGGGTGGCTTAGGGCCCCCTTGGACTTTCATGTTGCACAGATTAATTGTGGAAAGTGTTCCCCTTGACTTCCTTACAAATATGGTGCACCGAAAGACCGAATTATTTTATAAAATATGGCAGACCTTCTTGAATTACATAAATACAGATATTTTGGCTATCATAACAAGGGCTTTTATGTAATTGAGATTACAAACCCGGCTGGTCCGGGGCCCCTTAGGAGAGGAATCCCGCACAAATACTGGTTTTGTTACATTTGATGTTAACACATTCCGAGCATGTATCTCACAACCCAATTTCTATGTAATATGTTGTTTTTTTGGGTTTTTTTCTCTCTTGTTTGAATAATGTAAGAGACTTAAATATTCACTCTGGTTAGTTGTAGGTTAGATTAGTTGTTAGTTGAGTTTTGTTTTTTTTTCTTTCTCGGTATTTTTCTTTTGTTAAATTTTGGCTATTGTATATTTAAGATTTGATTGTATATCAATGTTTGTACTTGAGAGTTTTGTTTATTTTTGTAAACTTGTAAAAATGTTAAATTTCTAATAAAAATATCTATAAAAAAAGAAAATCCTCCCAGAAGCTACACTTCATCTCATACACCAATGCATATTTACCTGCCATTTCTGCCGCACTTCTCACCCCTTGAACTTTCTGTTCATTCACATGAATTCTTACCATCTCTGGAAATGAGTCTTTAAACTCCTCTAGCAGAATAATCTCCCTTCAAGCCTGTCAGGTCTCATCCATTTTTAAAGCCAGCACCCATGTATCAAAATGACTGTGGTTAACTCTTTCAAATGCAACAAAAGTCTGACCTGGTTTCGTCTCTATATTTCTGAACCTCTGTCTCTATTCTTCAATAAACAGAATATATGTACCAATGCATAACCACTCAAAATAGCCAGTTTGACATCTGCATAATCTCTTGACCCTTCATCTGACAGCGCTGCACATAACTCACCAGCTGTGCCCACCCGCTTAGTCTGATGGAGCATTACCCACAAGCTCACTGGACACACCATCTACTGAGCTATTTTTTTCAAATGAAATAAAAACAGATTTTGACATTTTTCTCATCGAAATATAGCAATGTATTAACATAGCTGTGTACATCCCGACATTCTCCCTTCATCTCTATTCTGTTAATTTAACTTTCTTGTCTAATTCCTAAAGTCGGAATTTTAAATTTTCTCTCTCTTTTTCCTCTCTTTTCCTTTCTCTCTGTTCTCTCTCTGTTTCCATCCCTATTTTCACCTTCTAATTCCAGTTGCCATATTTCTAATTTAAGTTTTTTCTAAGTCTACTGCAGTTGTCTGTTTCTCTGACACACCAAAGTGCTTGACCATCTTCATTGCAATTTCAGCTTTCCTTTTCTCCCTGGTTAAACTCAATTCCAACCTATTTGCTATTTCTAACAATATTCCTTCTTCTGTCTTTGTAAACTTCCTTGGCACATTTGGGAACCTCTTTAGTAATGTTAAAAAAACATTTCTCTCACTTTTAATTTTACCAACCACAAGTTAACAAATTTAAATGACTTTTTCCACCGGTTTTATTTGAAGATCTAGGTCACTAATTGCTACGTGGTGGAATCTGCTGGGACCTTTTGTATCCTAAGTCTGTCCAAATCCCATACAGCAAGGCTGCAAACTGTTATGACATCAATATCAAAACCCTCTGTTAATTAAAACCGCATACCTAGAAAAGCTCTCCTCACATCATAATCTGTTAAAACGTGCGTGACAGAGAACTCCTAAATTCCACTAATTAACGAAAAATTACAATTCATATGTATGCAAGGTAGCTCGCTGAACATGAAGGTGTGTTTTCAGACATTTCGTCACCATGACTAGGTGACATCATCAGTGAGAGTCTCCGCTGAAGCGCTGTGGTATGTCCCGTCCCTCTATTTATAGGTCTTGGTTTCTTAAGGTGGGTGATGACATTTCTGGGTTTTTTATGAAAAGGGAAGGTAGATAGGATCTAAATTGATGTGTTTATTGATTGACTTCTGGTGAGAATGCCATTCCTCTAAGAACGCCCTCGCTTGTCTTAATATATGCCTGTCTTGTGGCAGTCAAAGTGGTGTCCTTCTTTGTCTGTATGTATGGAACATAGTGATAGTGGGTCATGTCTTTTGGGGGTCATGTCAGTTGGTGTTCATGTATCCTGGTAACACGACAACAGGACCATTTCAATGGCGGAAAAATGATTTTGTATACATTATTTAATCAATCTGTGTGTGCAGATATCTTTCATATGTGCACAACGTATTCTAAATAAATAACGGAGACACAGTTATCGAAAAATTATGCACATGATGTATAAAATTTATAAAACATTGTTTGGTGCTCATCTAAAGTGATATGTTCCCCTTCTCTCAATGTTCCCTCCTTTTCTAGAATTCTCTACTCCCATCTCTTATTCTGAACAAGGGTGTGTGTTATAAATCTTGTTTCTGGTATCCCAATTTATTTCAGTTAATCCCCTTTCTACTGGGAATTCAATATATTGACCTGCTGGGTTCTTTCCAAAGCTGTTGTCTGTCATATTACTGGAGTTTAAAATTCTGGTATCAGACCCAGCATTTGAACACATTATTCTGTTGTACGTGCACTGTACAAACGACCACAACGCACAGGAATTAACAGAACATTGAGGGATGTGCATCTACTTCTTTCAATAATCTAGTTTTCTCATTTTTCACATTTCCTCATCTATATCCTCTCTCCCGTTTCTCTTTGTATCTAGATAAGAAATCTGCCAATTATTCTTTATGTCCAATCTCTCAAAACTCCTTTTGGTTTGTATTTCTTGCCGTCTTATTGATGTAATGTGATTATAATTGAGCAATGTCACTACAAAGACATGCAGGAGGAGCTACCAGAGTTAATTGGAATGGGAGCCGAGCAGGGAAGACCATGGAGCAGCAAAGGCAGGAATTTCTGTGGATGACTCGGAGGATATCAGAAATTTATCCCAAAGGAGATGAAACATACTCACGGGAGGACAAGTCAGTCATGCGCGATAAGGCATCAAACCAAAAGAGGAAACATACGACGTGGTGAAGATGATTGGGAACCGAGAGAATTCATTAGCTCTGAAACTACATAAGGATGGCATCACTGACACTACAGAGCTCTTACCCATGGTCAGGGAGAGAAATAGAGGGAAAGACATCCTCTTTAAACACAGAAGATGGTATTACTCAAGGAAAAAGATTTAGATGAATTAAACAATTGAATTAAAATCAGTTTTTTTATGGAATGTGTCAGAGTGGAATCATGATCTCAGCAGAATGAAAAAATGAAAATGAAAGTGTTACCACATCAGAAACCAGAGTAGGTCACTAAGTACAGGGCTGATGGGTGAATGGGTCTCAGTGAGAATTGGGGGACAGACAGTAGAATTGCATTGCAGATATTGCAGCTCAAAACTGTGTATTCATGTAGTGCTGTAGACCACAGCAGCAGGAGACGCAGAACAGTATTCAAGAAAAACTGCAATATTTTGTCTGGGATAATCTCCTCAGTCTGCCATTACCATCAACACAATCTATGGCTCAGTGACGAGTGTGGGTGAACATGTCAGGGCGAACCTAAACCTGATGCTAACTCATTCAAGCTACCGGACTTGACCAACAGATCTGATCGAAGCCCTGCAGTCCTGCAACATTCAGTCATAAGTGGTGATGGATGATTAAACAAATGACTGGAGGAAAGGGCTCCACAAACATCCCCAACCTAAATAATCTAACAGAGTAATACACATCAGAGTAAAAGACAAGGATGTAGTATCTGTACCATCCTGAGCCAGAAGTGTTGAATCGATGATCCATCTCACCCTGATCATGATCCCCACAGAATCACAGATGCCAGCCTTCAACCAATTTGATTCGCTGCACGTGAGCTGAAGAAACAGCTGAATACAGTAGGTATGACAAAAGCAATGGGCCCTGACCCCATTCCTGCAATGGGACTGAAGACTTGTACTGCACAACAAGCCGTGTCCCTGGGGAAGCTGTTTCATTCCATCTCCACCTCTGACATCTCTCTGGTAATGTGGAAAGTTACTCAGCTATATCCAGTTCCCTAAGACGGGAATAATTACAATCTGACCAATTACCACTCCCTCAGTACAATCATGATAGTCAAATTGGTGGGAGTTATTTCTTACAGAGCTGTCAGGCAGCACAGAAATAACCTGCTCAGTGTGGTTTCTGATCGGTCCCCATGTGGAGATGGTGCTGTTGTGGAAATGTCACTGGATTACTAATCCAGACCAGGCTAATGATCTGGCAGCTCTTGGAAGTTAAAAATAATTAATAAAATACTAAGATGCAAAATCTGGTGTCAGTAATAAATCTGGTGCCAATGTCGATTGTAAACACCAATTTCCTTCCCCGATGTACTTTCAGGAAGTGAGTCTCCCGTGCTTTCCTGTTGTGACCTAAAATTGACTCCAGACAGACAGACATGTGATAAACTCATCAATGGTCTCTGAATCGTCCAAGCAAGACAGTCAATTGTATCAAACTGTTCCGAGCCCTTAAAGGATAAAACCAGACTGAACACCCGGCACCAACCTTGGTATCTGAAAAGGGAATGGTAAACAGAATCCTGTCGACCCTGCAGAGACCTCCTTCCTAACATCTGAGAGTTTGTGACAACTTTCCCACAGATTACACAGAAACACCGGTAAAGGAGGAGGTCGTGCAACACATTTCCTCAATGCACTTATCCCACACAATGAATATATCCGTTAGTGTGATTAACCTTGGAAAGCTATAAATAGAAAGTACAGTACTCCCTTTGGTCCATCGAGTTTGCTACCCAATTCAGCATAATTATGGCTAGCCTTTTATTTCCACACGTACCGTTTCTCTGCCCTCATCCCTTTAGTGCCTCTAAATCATTATTTATATTCAGTGCCTTGGCTTCTAGGTGTGAGCGAAATCCCCCAGGTCACCAGTGTCGGAGTGTAGACATTTATTCTCATCTCAATGCAGAGTGTCCTGCAAGTACATACTACTGTGGTCCCTTGTTTTAGCATCCCAGCCTAGGGAATTATCATCCCTGCTTCCAATCTGTCACACCCTGTCAGAGTGTTATACATCTCACTGAGATCTCCACTCATTTTCCTAAAGCCCATGGAATACAGGCCCAGTCGCCCCAAACTCTGCTCCCACAACAAGCCTTTCATCCTTGAGATCAGCCTGGTCATCCTTCGCTGCTCTCCCTCAATGTCAGGTTTTTCCTTTATAAGGTAAGGAGGCCAAAACCGCACACAATACTGCACAATGTTCGAAACTGGTTCTCTCCAAGGGCCGGTACAGCTGCAATAAGACACCCTTACTCCTGGACTCAAATCCTCCTGAAATAAAAGTCAACGCACCATTTAACTTCCTAACTGCTTTTTGTTCCAGCAATATTGTTTTCAGTGACTGGTGTACAGGGAGATCCAGATCCGTTTCAATGTTACAGCTCCCGCCTTGGAGGGTCTATGTACACTGGTCAGCGTGACAATGCTATTCCCAGTATTGACCTCTGGGTTGAGAACTCACTGCGCTGCAGGGACCTCGGAGGGTTGCTCAGAAGGAAACAACAAAAACGAGTATACATCGCTTTGTAGATCAACATGGTTCAAACAATCCAATTTCAAATTTAGGCTGCCAATCTCTTGTTCCCACCAAACGGCATACCATCACCTCTTCCCACCTTGCTCTCCATCTGCTACGCATTTGCCCATTCACTCCACTTTTCCTAGTCACCTTGGAGCTTTTTTTACAATCTCCTTACCCACTCACAACCCAACATCCTTTCGTGCAGTCAGCAGGTTACGATATATTGTATTTGATTCCAGCAAACAAATGTTTATTAATGGGTATTGGGAACAGCTGGGGCCTGGCCACTGATCCCTGCGATACCTCAGCAACCTTCCTCTGTTATATGTTTTTTTTTCGATTTCTTTATTTCGTGTCTCTGGGTGTCTCTGGCTGGGCCAGCATTTGTGCCTGTCACTAATTTCCCTTGAGAAGGTGGCGGTGGCCTTGCTGTACCGCTGTAGTTCACCTGTGCAGTTGACCCACAATGCCATTAGGGAGGGAATCCCAGGATTCTGACCCAGCGACTGTGAAGGAACGGTGATATATTTCCAAGTCAGGATGGTGAATGGCTTGGAGGGGAACTTGAAGATGGTGAGTTCCCACACATCTGCTGCCCTAGTCCTTCTGAATAGACATGGTTGTGTGTTGGGAAGATGGTGTCTGAGGATCTTTGGTGAATCATTTCAGTGCAACATATAGATAGTACAACACTGCTGCTGCTGAGCGTTGATGGTGGAGCAATGTGGATGAAACGAAATTCAAACTGGCTGCTTTGTCCAGGATGGTATTGAGCTTCTTGAGTGTTGTTGGGAATGCAATCATCCAGGAAGATGGGGAGTATTCTGTCACACTTCTGTCTTATGCATTGTAGATAATGGGCAGGCTTTTGGAAGTCAGAATGTGCGTTACTTGTCGCAGTACTCCTAGCTTCTGACCTCCTCTTGTAGTTACTGTGTTTATGTAGCGAGTCCAGTGAGTTTCTGAGCAATGATTACCCCCCCCCCCCCCCACCCCAGAATTTTGATACTGGGGAATTCATTAGTGGTTCCACCATTGACTGCCAAGGGGCAATGGTTAGATTCTATTTTAGTGGTGATGATCACGGTCTGGCATTTGTCTGGTGATAATATTACTTGCCACGTGTCAGTCTGGATACTTTCCAGATCTTGTCGCATTTGGATATGGCCTGATTCAGTATCTGAGGAGCCACAAATGTTGCTGAACATTGTGGAATCATTTGCGAACCGTCCCAATTCTGACATTATAATAGAGGAAAAATCATTGATGAAGCAATCCTGAAGACGCTTGGGCGTAGGCCACTGCCTGAGGGACTCCTACAGATTTGTCCTTGAGCTGAGTTGACTGACCTTCATCAACCATGACCTTCTTCCTACTTGTCAAGTATGATTCTAACCCAGGTGGGGGTGGGGTGGGGGTGTTGCTCCTGATGCCCATTGAATCCAGTTTTGCTAAGGCCCTTTGATATCACACTTGGTCGGAGTCTTGTTTTAAAAGGCTGTCACTCTCACGGCACCTCTGGACTTCAGCTCTTTTGTCCATGTTTGAACCAAGGAAATGAGATCAGGAGCTGAATGACCCTGCGGGAGTCCAAACTGGGCGTCATTGACCAGGTTATTGCTGAGCAGGTGCTGATTGAAAGCACTGACACCATCCACCACTTTACTGATGATCGAGAGTAGACTGATGGGGTGGTAATTGCCGGATTAGATTTGTTCTACATTTTATGTATAGGAGATACTTGGGTAATTTTCCACATAATGGGTAAATGTTGTTGTTGTAACGATATTGGAACAGCTTGGCAAGGGCAGTGACAAGTTCTGTTGCACAAGTTTTCAGTACTATTGCCAGAATGTTGTCAGGGTATGTCCCCTTTGGAGTATCCAATCTCTCCAACTGCATCTGGATATCACGTAGAGTGAATCGAATTGGTTGATGACTGGTAACTGAATTACTGAGGACCACTGGAGGAGGCTGAGATGGATCATCCACTCAGCATGTCTAAATGAAAATTGTTGAAATGCATCAGCCTTATCTTTTACACTGAAGTGCTGGGCTCTTCCACCATTAAGGTTGGGGATATTTGTGGAACTCTCCTCCAGTGAATTGTTTAATTGTCCGCAGCGTTTTTCGACTAGAAGTGGAAAGACTGCAGAGCTTAAATCTGAACTGTTGCTTGTGGGATCGCTTAGCTCTGTCTATCACTGCTTCTGCTATTTAGCACAAATGTAGTCCTGTTTGGTGGTTTCACCAGGCTGACATCTCAATGTCAAGTGTGCCCAGTGCTGCTCCTGCCCTCCTGCAATCTCCATTGAACCAAGGTTGTTTCTCTGGCTTGATGATGATTGTTGAGAGGGGTATGTGCCAGGCCATGTGATTGTGCAGGAGTACAATTCTGCTGCTATTGCTGACCCACAATACCTTATGGAAACCCAGACTTGAGCTGCTAGATCTGTTCGAAGTCTGCCTTAATTAGCACGTGGATAGTGCCACTCAAAATGATGGAGCTTATTCTCAATGTGAAGGTGTGACTTGTCTCCACAATTACTATGCGGTAGTCATTCTTACCAATATTGTCATGGGCAGATACTTCTGCAATTGGCAGAATAGTAAGGCTGTGGTCAAGTATATATTTTCCTCTAGTTGGTTCCTTCACCACCTGCGACAGACCCAGTCTAGCTGTTAGTTCATTTCGGATCCGACCCGCTCGATCAGTAATGCTGCTGCAGAGACACTCTTGATGGTGGACATTGAAATCCCCCACCCAGAGTACATTTTGCGCACGTGCTACCCTCAGTGCTTCATCCAAGTGTTGGTCAGCATGAAGGAGTACTGATCCATCAGTTGAGAGAGGCTGGTACATGGTCATCAGCAGAAGGTTTCCTTTCCCATGTGCAAACTAATGCCACGAGACTTCCTGTGATACGGAGTCACTGTTGAGGACTCCCAGAGCAATTCCCTTCCAACTGTATCCCACTGTGCCGCCACTTCTGCTGTGTCTGTCCTGCTGGTGAGACAAGAGATATCCGGGGAAGGTGATGGGGAGCCTGGGACATAGTCATACTCACAGAATCATACCTTACAGGTAATGTCAGGCTGTTGCTTGCCGAGTCTGTTTATTTCTATTCACTCTTTCCTGCCAGCTGTCCCATTCTAGAAATGTGGCCATATATTAGCCTCAATCCACTAAGATGTGATTTTGCAAACTAGGTTTGGCGATTTTCCAAAGTTTTTTTCTGAAATTCCAAATGTATTACCTCCATTGCTTCTCTTCCATTTGCCTCCCAGTCTGTTTCTCAATCATAATTCCCATTTCATAAACCTATGTTAATGTTGTCTATGCCCATTATTTTCACTCCCAATAATTTCTCCTAAACTATTTACTTACTCTGTTCTATGTTCTGTGTACTATGTCATTTTCCCACACCAGACTTGGTTTTCCTAGTATTGTTATAAAGTTCTGTGAAGACAGAACTGAAGTAATGGCTTCATAGTTCTGCCATTTCCCTGTTCCCCATTGCCCATTCTCTGGTTTCAGATTGTAAGAAAGCTGCACATATTTTCTCATACTTCTCATATTGACATGATTTAACAAGCTATTACAGTTCACTCTTATAACCCTCGTGAATATACTCTTCAGAAAACGATCAATGTCTGCCCTCAAATGCTCAATAATTGACCTTCCACACCATACTCTCATAGGAGTATAGACCCTGTGCCAAAAGAAATACAGCACGATCTATATTAGTCCCACTTTCCAACACCAGGCCCGTAGCCAGGAATGCTATGACACCTCTAAGTGCTCGTGCAAGCACTTTTTAACGTTTGTGGGGTTACCCCTGGTAACTCCCCTCCTAGCAAGTGAATTCCAGACCCCAGCACCCTCTGTGTGAAAAAAGCCCTCTGTGTACCTCAAACCCTTCACTTTAAAAGTGTGCTCCCGTGTTCTTGACCCTCTGACTAAAATGAACAGCTGCTGTCTATCCATCCTGTCCATGTCCCTCATTATCTTATCCTTCTGAATCACATCCCCCTCAGCCTTCTCTGTTCCAAAGTAAACAATCCGAGCTTACCCAGCCTCTCTCCATAGCTGATATGCTCCATCCCAGGGAACATTCTGGTGAATCTCCGATGCAGACCCTCCAGTGCAATCACATCCTTCCAGTAATGTGGCTCCCAGAACTTCACACACTATTCCATCTTGGACTAACCAAAGCCATGCATAGCTCTTATAATCTAAGCACTGTTTAATAAACGCTGCACCCAAGGTCCAATCTTAACTTGTTCAGTACCCTGTCCAGTCATATTCAGGGATGTGTGGAGGAGCACACTCTGAGCTTCCTATGTGCTGCCATTCACTGAGTACTCCCCTGTCTTGTTGCTTCTTCTAAAGTGCATCACCTCATATTTATCAGGTTTACATTCCATCTGCCTTTGATCCACCCGTCTGACCATTCCTTCTGTATCTTCGTGCAACTTAAGCCTTTTTCCTCACTGCCAACCACCTGGCCAATCATTGTATCAAACGCAAACTTACTTATCACAACTCCCACTTTCTCTACTCACCCCCTGCAAATTCACACCTACACCATTTATGAATAAACATAAACAATAAGGGACACAACACTGATCTCTGTGGTACACCAGGGGACATTGGAATCAAGTCACACAAACAGCCTTCTCCTACCACCTTCTATCTCCTGGCACTAAGACAACTTTCGTTATAACTTGTCAAGTTATCCTTGATACTGTGAGATTGTACTTTATTTTTCAATTTCCCATGTGGAACTTTGTCAAAGGCATTGCTGCAAGACTAAATAAGCGACCTCCTCAAATTCAATCAAATTCATTAGATGTGACTTCCCTCTGATTACATCATGATGATTATCCCTGATCAAACCTTGCCACTCTGATTGGAGTTCAATTTTCTCCTTTGCTATTTTCTCATTTAGTTTCCCTAACAATGATCTGATACTCGCTTGTCTATAGTTCCCTGGTCTATCTCTCCCACCCTTACTGTAAAGTGGAATCATATTAGCAGTTCTCCAGTTCTCTGGCACCTCCACTATGGTCAGATTCTAAATAAAATTTTCAGTCAGGGTCTTTCCTCCTTTGACCCCGACCACAGCCTGTGATACAATTCATCCAGACTGGGGGATTGGTCCAATTTTATACCGGACAAAGCCTCAAACCCCTGCTCGTACTTTACATCAATCTGTTCAAGAGCTTTCCAGTTCATCTTCTCGAATTCTGTACCTGCATCCTCCTTCTCCCAAGTAAAACAGATGTGATTGTCTCATGTAACAATCCATCAATGTTCACCAGCTTCACACACAGATTGTCACCTTTGGTTTCTAATGGAAACTAACTGTTGGCTGATAATTCTGTTCTACTTGTACGTGTAGAATATCGTGGGATTCTCGCTAAGTTCGCCTGTTTGCACTTCTCCATGTCCCTCTGTTATTCAGTCCCCTCGTTGTTTCTAAGTTTCACCATATGAAACTCAAGATCACAGGCTGAGTTTCCCCATCAGAAAATCTTGCCATTTTATGGATTAATCTGGATAATACCTTTTGCAGTTCCTGTGTAGTCAGTATATTCTATCTTAGATTGGGACTCCAAACGGTACACAATACTTTAAGTTTAGTCTCACCAACACTTTATGCAACTGGTGCACGACATCTTCTACATTTCCATTGTATTCACATGAATGTAAACCTAATTTATACCGTCCCATTTGCATATATTCTTCCCAATACCTTGCGCTTTAATTTTTCTTATGAGCTTACGTGTCAGTACTTTTAAAAAATTGCTCCTGAATCTCCAACTATACGTTATCCATTGGATCTTCATTGCTTATGTCTACAAGAATCATGTTCAAACCATTACAAAAAGTATTTGCCCCTTATGGCTTTCATTTCATCGATGCATTATCATAATTTCGAGTTTTGCCATTTCTTTCTCTATATCTAGCAGCACGTTCTTTGTAATAGAGTCCAACAGACACCCAACCACGGATGACATGTTAGCCGGTCTGTAGTTCACCGCTCTCCATCTTCATCCTTTCTTAAACTGTCGGATAATATTTATAACCTTCACCTTATTCAGATTGGCTAAATGCCTTTCAGTAATGTGTAGGAAAATAACATGAAAATCCACAATGCAATCAATATGTCTATTGCTGCTTCATCTGAAATTCTTGTATGAACTATATCTGGTCTGTCAGATTTATCAATACTCAATCCAGCTATCTTTTCAATTACGACCTCATCACTGATATGAATGACCTTAGACTTTATTTACACAAGTCTCTCAGTCTCTTGGTATTTCTGGGAGAATTTCTGGATATTTTTCCTTGAAGATGGACACAAAAATTACTGTTTCTTTTCCTTGTGATTTCTCTGTTCTCTACAATAAATTATCCTGTCCGCACACTCACTGTTCCACATTTTAACTTTTTTTAAATTTCATATATTGTTAGAAGCTTTTTAGCAGTCTTTATGATTTTCTTTTATTTGCATGCTTTACGTTTTGGATTTCCTTCTCAATTTCTGGGCCATCCTTTACTAGGTCTTACATTTCTCTGAATCCACTGGCTTACTACAACACTTGGCATTTTTCCACGCTGCCTCCTTTGATCTAACAAGTTGATGAAGGAGGGGCTGATGGAATTGAAGGTGGACGCATAGGAACGTTCAAAAGGTCGGTGCTGAGTTAGAGGTTTGGACTGGGATAAGCTGGAGTTTGGGCAAGTGGGGAAACTGGTCAAATCCACATTGACCCCTGTGGTTGGAGAATCCCAAGGTAGACGTTTCCCAGCTCGTCGAACAGAACCACAACAACGAGCACCCGAGCTACAAATCTTCTCACAAACTATGAGGCTTTCTTCCTCCAGACTTCTGGTGGTTAGGGAGTGGGGATGGAGCAGGCCCAGAACCCTCATGTCCTTGGCAGAGTGGGAAGGGGAGTTAAAGTGCTCAGCCACAAGACT